>NW_004797378.1:953762-961147 GCF_000002075.1 Aplysia californica | reverse complement strand
AGAGAGAGAGAGAGAGGTGGGGGTGATTGGAGCAGGCAGGGCGTTCCTATCATCCAAAGGACACTGGTGTGTTGGTAATATTAAAGAGAAATTAAATAGAACACGAGGAAATACTAGCATAACTCGAACGGAAGGAGAACAATACAATAACCGAGATTTCTAGAACCGAAAGAAAGAAATACAAAACCTCAATGAAATAGGCAGTCCGTATTGATTGCTGGTAGGCCTATTGACAGACCAGGAAAATGCAATCATTATTATTTAGGTAGTGATATTACTTTATTTATTATCCAGTGACGGATAGACATTTTCTTTATTTCCCCCCAAAATTGTTCGGTGTAACATTGCTGTCTACATCTCTTATTAAGATCGTTTTCAAAGCGTTGCCCACTTCTATTTTCTTACCTTTAAGATCGCCGCATACACGCATCATTATCTTTTTAAAGCCACCAAAAGGAAAGACGTCTTGTACTATACTGTTCTTCTGGGAGAAATATCAACCTGCAATCCCAGGATGCAAGGAGTGAGGAAATATCAAGTTTCGTTTCCAGGTTGCCTAAACTTCTTAACATTCAAAGCTCTAATGAGACAGTTTTAATGTAAGACGCCAGGTGTGGAACGGGTTGTGGGTAAGTGAGGGAGAAAGAGGGAAAGAGGGAGGGATAGAGAGAGTGAACAAGAAACAGAAATACGAAAAAAAACTGTTAAGCAGAGTGAAACGAAGATACCACAAAGACATTGAGGGAGCGATAAAGAGGATGAGAGAAGGAGAGAAACAGAGTCAGAAAGAGACAGATATATCTAATATAGATTGGTAGATAAAAAGATATTATAATACATATATAAATATACATGCGAGGCAGCGTAGTGGAATCAGGCTCTCGTCAAAATAATGAAATCGAACAAAACAGCAATTTTCTCCCTGCTTCGAAATTTGTATAATTTTTTTGTTTTTTGGCTCAACACCTTTTATGTCCATTTACAAACACATTCCTTTGAGGATTTCACAGAAAACGTTGATTAAAGGTACAAAAATATAGATTTACAGTTTCCATGGACTCTCCAGCTTTGGAATTTACCAAGCTTCGGCGGCCATTTTCTCGCTAATTTTACCTCTTAAACCAGGTGACCCCCACCTCCTTCAATCCAAAATATCTCCACTTCTATTGAAGATGGATAGGTATTTTTTTTCATTGAAAGCAAGACAAGTGAACAAGCTTTAAGATAATACCAATAACCTAACATGCCCAAAAATTGACGAGAGCCTGATTCCACCATGCTGCCTCACATATAAATACAGAGATAGAGAAGGGGGAGAGAAAGGAGAGAGAGAGAGAGAGAGAGAGAGAGAGAGAGAGAGAGAGAGAGAGAGAGAGAGAGAGAGAGAGAGAGAGAGAGAGAGAGTAAATCGAGACTCAAAGCCAGATAAGTGGAACATGAATAACAAGACCTGCACAACGGACGCTACACCTTCACTAGCAAGCTTTCAAACGTACGCACACTTCGAACGCACAGTAAGTGTACTTTATTTTCACTTCATTATTGACTAGAGAGTTTTAACAGTGCCAAAACGAACAAAGAAAAAAAGAAACAAATAACAAGACAACCAGAAATCCCACAAAAATAAAAACCTTTTGAGAGTACCAGATGCCGATGACAGTCAGTTCCCTCTTCTGCGTCCGGGACATGTCCTTATGGTCTACGCTTCATTTTTTTTCTATTGACCCCCTGGCATTTAGTTGATCGTATAGGTTCAGCTCAGTCCAACTCTTTGTTTAGACTCATGGATTCGTATAACGGTTCTAGACATCAATTACTTTATTTCTCCAAAAACCTCATTTCGATTAAGAGAAGTGCCGTGTGCCTATTTATTTTAGAACATGATGTAATCACTAAATATAGACGTTCATGTCATTGCCGGGAATTTTCATTTTCCCCATGACTCAGCTAAAGAGACAATAATAATCAGTCCTCGTAATATTTGTCTGAAAAATAATTTTGAAGAGTTCAAAAACATCTGCCCATCCGTGTACCCATAATACATTATTGTGTTCGCTCCCCCATGCATCGACCCGTGCACCCCCACCTCCCCCCCCCCCAAAAAAAAATCCACACACACACACCGGTACATCTGTCACTCCGTCAATGAATGCATCAGAATCTATCTATCTATCTATCCATCTATCTATCTATCTATCTATCTATCTATCTATCTATCTATCTCTCTCTCTATCTATCTATCCATCTTTCTATCTATCAATTTATCTATCTACAGGGTGTCTAAACAGGAGGTCCCACTTAAAGGGCAATAACTCGGCCTATCTGGACTAATTTGAATAACCTTCGAACAAATAAAATTCAACCAGGGGGACGCAACGTTGTAAATATGAAAAAAATCCACTCGTCCACGTGTTAGAAAAATGTCAAGTTTTGAAAGTTTAAACCAAAATTGTGTTTAACCCAACTTTTCATTTCTTTAAAGCAATCAACAACAGGGACGTAACAGGCCTGTGCTGGCTTCTCGATGAGAACGGTAAAACCACGACTGTCACATATCAAATGGAAATATTGCCATGCTGAGATAGTTTAAGAGAAGTTTGGGAAGGAAAATACGTTATGATCTAGAGGCCTGGTTCCACTGTGAAGGGGACAAACCCCACGCGTCAAGAGTGGTCCTTGTTTTGTTGCGAGAAAGTTTTAGAGCACGGCTTATAAGCTGAAAGCTTACAAATGAATGGTCCCCGCTTTATCCCGACTTGAGCCCCTTCCATTGTTTCCTTTCGGCTTTTTGACAGTGTCTATGGAAACAACCCACAAACAATCAGACAGCTGAAAGTCAATCTTGAGCAGGAGGTCCAAAGAATCGACTCAGAAACATGCCACAAAGTAATTAAACATTTTCTGTGGCGTATTGGAATTTGAGGGGGGAAGAAATGGCCCAAGCCTGGAGCAAACTTTTCAAGTGGTCACAAACTTCCCTGAGTTCATTTAGCAATATACATACATGTTGTTGGAATTTTTTCTCCTTGGGCAAATAGCGTGTCCATTTGAAAAAGAGCAATATGCCTGATTTTAAAAAATAATAAGCTTCAAAGTTTTGTGTTTCACTCAGATTTGGTTGAAATTTTTAAAACTTGAAATTTTAGAACCTATTGCTTGATTTCCTTTGTTCGCAGTTTCGTTGAAATTGGTTCAAAGATGACCGAATTATCACCATTTAACTGGGTCTCTTTATAGACACCCGGTATCTGGAGTTTTGGAGAAATCACAGAACGAGAAGGCAGGAACTTCGATCTCCCTCGCGTACAAAATTGACCTCAATTCATACAAGCCCTCGCGGCAGATGAAATTACATGGCCAGCTCCTTGTCTAGCAGCCGAGTGCAATGACGTTTGTTTTTCTGCATAGCCCGGATTGTACGTGGATTGACCGGGATTCTTGCTGGAATGAAAGGGGAATAAGAAAAGGGGGGCACGAGAAGAAGGTTGGGAAAGAAGCAGATGTTTGTTAAGTTGTCTTCTTTTCGCATTCTGTCAGGGATTGAGTGATTTATGAATAAAAGATGAGATGCAATTTATTTCTTTTGGTCTTCAGTAGCAGTAATATGCTGGTTACAAATAGGCAGTGTGTAAAATGACTACTTTGGTTGTGTTTTTCCTGCAAGGCACTGCCATTTTTAATGCTCTGTACACGGTTCTTGTTAGGGGAGTGCTTGCGGTTTTTTGTGACACTACACTTACACTTCTTAGACACCTTTTTTATTGTCCAATGTGATAGATACATTGTCTATAGATTATTCAAGTCTACTGCCACTACAGGAAGATTACATTTTTACAGTAAAAACTGGACGGTTTCAGGATGAGAGAGGAACACAGGCAGGTGTTTAAGTTTAAACGAAATAGATTGAGGTTTTACCTAGAGGTTTTATTACAACAGACATATTGAAGAGACTTTGGAAAGATAAACGACTGTAGTTATTTTGTAATGAAGGTTAACGCTATTTCCGTTGTGTACTGGCATTGTTAATCAAGGCCAAGTAGATCTGTCCCTACTATTATGAAACTTCTGAATTGGGGATTTCTCTTAATTTTATTTGTAACTACATTTTTAGAAAGAATTATAAAATCCAAATGATAAAATCCCCGTTCAAGCCATTATTGTCCGTTGACCGATTCGAAAACACGTTTGAAGTAAGATTTCTAAAAAAAAACAAAAAAAAACGACTTTAACTCTTTTATAATTTTAACTCTAATTATAATTAATTAATTAATTAATTGTTCTTTACGTTTATACAGCTTACTTAATGTTTACAGAACCTGTAACCAAAACATGGTATTATAGTCAAGAAAACAATCATTTGTCTGGACCAGCGGCCAGCAGTGTTCACCGCAAACTGTAACTCTGTGCCCAAGTGCCTGCTGGCGATCATATTATGACCTTATGCAGTTGCTAGTCCCGTAAAACATCACTAAAGCAAACAAACAAGTGCCCGTGTGTTGTTTAGTGGAGAGATAACTAAAGGACTGTGCAACTGAGCAGCAAAATAATATATCTAAAACTATGGGAGATTGCAACCGAATTGTTCTAATATTTCTAATTATTTTATTGGAAAAAAAGAAAGGTTTACATGATTGTATAAGACTTATCAGTTGAACAGACCTTAAGTGCATAGATTGGTATCCTGTACAAAGTGTAAAATCCTGACATGCATTGCAATGAAATGTTCAAGCATTATTTCATGAAAGGACTAAAATAATAGGTGCTTATTAGGAGAATGTTGTAATCAGTTATGGAGTGACTTGACGTTATTATCTCTCCTTGAGGGACGGATGAGATCAAATGTCGTTTTTCTTGACCAAGAGATGTAAGTGACGTTGTGAGAGATTTACTATGGAGTAAATATCATTGTCGTAGGGAATATGGCTGTAAAACGTATCTTTTCCTTCCAAAAGGTGATACCATACTGGAAAAAAAGGGGGGGGGGGGTCAGAGCTGGGACAGGTAGAAGGGCATAACAAATAAGAATATACTGCTCATACTAAAGGGCCGTGCTGTTGAGAATCCTTGCTTCACTATACCTTCCTTGACGTCTTCGTTCCCCGCGCCATCTTCCACAACCGGAACTTCTGTTTGACGATAGAAGGTGTAATGTCCCTCACGACAGGCACATCAACAAAGGCTCAGTCAAGAGGCTTGTCTATTTACAAAAGACCGTCTAGGAAATTCCTGCATTCCTCTGCACTTCGTCCTGTTCATGATTTTCACCTGCCCAGAAAACGGTGTGAACTTTGTGCCTTGGGCGTGTAAACAAAAGATCAATTGGTGCTCACCTACGGCTGGGGTGTTCGTACATTCCTTGACCCGGGTAGTGTAGTCTGATCACAGAGGTGGAGGGAAGGGAGCAGGCGATACTGTTCCAGCAAATATGACTCTGCCATAATTTCTCGTTTTTAGCCAAACGGACTTGTAATCGGCTGCATTTAGTACCATGAATGACTTAGGTGCCCCTTTCTGATGTCAATGTAGATTACATTCATGAATTTGATATGCATTTAGCTACTCTTTATATTAGCGAGTAGGCCATGCATTGACGCTTCTAAAAAAGTTTCCAACCAAGCCCTTAATTTTGTCTGAGTCAAGGGGTCTTGATCTATTCGGTTTCCAGTGTTTCTGCTCTAAGGAAATGTCAGCTGGAAAGAAGGTATTTTACACGTTGTCCATTACACTTCTTTTGTGAGATGGGGAATTCGCACGAAAAGTATCGGGGCGTTGGGTGCGGGTTGTCACGCGAATGGATGGGGTGAATGGAGTGGATTTGGGGGTTGAGGTCTGGGTGGTATGTCTGCCATAAAGAATTGTTTTTAGCCGAACGAGAGGCTATGTACACTATATATTTTCTTCATGCTTTGGAAATTAGTGTTGTCTACGTTACGTTTCTTTGAAACTTTAGAATCTTGTCAGAATTGTATGTGAGGCATCATGTTGATATCAGGTGGTCGTCAAAATAATGAAATCAAAGAATTTTCTGGCCGTTGGGCATTTTTTTCTTTTTCTTTTTCTTCTAATTTGTTTTGTTTGTTGGGTTTTTTTTTGGGGGGGGGGGCAGCACTTTTCTGGTTCATTAAAATACATTCTGCATGGATTTTTTTACTGAAAAACATTAATCAAAAGCACTAAAAAAGCAAATTTGCAGTTTTCAAGGACACTCAAGCTTTGGAAGTCGCAAAACTTTGGCAGCCATTTTTTCGCTAATTTTACCTCGACACAAGACGACCCCCACCTCCTTCACCCACAAATATCTCGACATATATTCAAAACAGATGGGCATTTTTAGTCACCAAAAGCACGACAAATGAACACGGTTTACGATGGCATCAATAACTCCGTATGCCCAAAACTTGACGAGCGCCTGATTCCACTGTCTCGTAACTCATATTATGTAACATTCCCAATGACTCCTCACTGCGATGTGAATAACCGTCTCCACCAGGTCCTCGTACTTTCTGCTCTTCACACTTACTCTGTGACCCCGACAGTGTGCAGCGGTTCGGCAAGATGCCCGGGAGGTTTACGTCATGCGACACTTTACAACCAACACTGGGAGGGGAGAGTCGAGGGTCTGGCCTTCAACACGAAACTGCAGGATAAAACACAATCGTAGAAGCAAGCAGAAGCACGTAGAAAGAAAAATAAAAACGTACTAGTACAATCACACCGCGAGCAGCCAATCCTTGAGGCGAGATCCTGTATCCGGGATACCCAGGACGCCGGTGTGTGGAGTGTCACAGGTTTGTGCCCCCCACCCCCACTCCCCACTCTCATGCCCCTTTCACCCCCACCCCACCCCCAAAAGCAACCCCCCAAAAAACCCAGACAAAAAACAAACAAACAAAGAATAAAAAGGACAAACAACGACAAATACATGAATTAACAAAATCTCAGAAAAAAGCACTGAAATCAAAAACTGAACAATAAGGAAACAAAGACAAAAAGAATAAATATACAAGACAGAGCAATCAAAAGCTTACCAGAAATTGCTTGTTTTGTATTTCATACACGCAACTGCGAAATAATTACCACATTAACTTTTCTGGCAGTTGTCGCCAGGAAGATCAAGCCAGTAGAAGAAGTAGGAGCAACATGCGCTAAAAAATCAGATGTAAAGAGTTTAACAGTAATATTCTTACCGTTAGCCAAGCAGTTAGAGCGTTTGCCAGTTGTCTTCGTTGTTTGTTTTTTTAAATTATGATGTTCCAGCAATAAGGAACCATATGGTTTTGGGTTCAATCACATCTCGATCAATTCCATTTGTTCGTTTTTGCGTTGTTGTTATTATTTTGTTTGGGTATTATTGGGGATGGAGTTTGGAGGGGATGGGGGTGGGG
>NW_004797378.1:949024-950397 GCF_000002075.1 Aplysia californica | reverse complement strand
GAGTTTTCGATTACAGCAGATGGTTCATTTTCTCGTCGTTCCGTTTATTCTCCACTTTTGTCAATAAGCGACACCCCCCCTCCCCCCCCCCAAACACAAAATGAGGTATTTGTGAACATGAGCTTAAATAATTTCTCCCTCAGGACATTGGATTAGCAATCAGTACATTAATATTAGGAAAGTAAAGTTCGTTTTTGTTCTAAGACTCCCTCCCTCTCTCCCTCTCTTTAATAATAATAATATAATGCTGATGCTGTTGCCTGCTGCTGCTGATGATGATGATATAATAATAATGAATAGCATTTGTATGTGCAAAGTCTTTGAAGTTTACATTCTAAATTATTACCCAGCAGACCCTAGAATACCCAAGGGCATTCTCGGCTTCCCGGGAAGCATACATTAAAACTGCAGACTTCAATTGTGTCCAGACGCGGTGGAATCAGGTGCTCGTCATATTTTGTGTGCATGGTGTCGTCTTAAAGTTTGTTCATTTGCCTTGCTTTCGATGAAGAAATGCAGTTGAAAGTCGCCTGGTTTCAGAGTAAATTTATTGATAAAATGATCATCAAAGTTTGGTGATTTCCGTAGCTTGAGTGTCCTTTTTTGTTCTGTTAATCAATGTGTTTCGGTAAAAATCCACTCAGAAATTAGACTATAAATGGACACAATAGGTCGTGACCTCAGTGCCTTCTTGTCGAATCTCTATTTTTAATAACACTGCAAACAGTTCATAACAAGGAATGAGCTTAAGAAGTCGTCACGTTTTCACTGTTAACAGATGGAGATACGACAAGAAAGCACAAAGGTGCCGAGGTGTTGAGTGAAGCAACTCAAATTCGATCAAAACATTGCTGAACCTTTCTTTGATTTCATTGTTTTGGAGAGCACCTGATTTCACCACGATGCCTCCCTCACATATCCTCAGATGCTTGCGGTGTTGGATCTGTGCAACTTGTTCCTGGCCTGGCCGACGCTTCTCGCGATCACCCTGCACCCCTATTGCCCGAGCTTCATGGCAGCCTGTGTGTTCACGTCCTATGTCGCCCTGGGTACAGCCATCACCTCAGGATGTGTCCTGGTCATCATCGCTGTGGACAGGTCAGTGACCTCTGGGTGGTCGGTTCTCTTGGGTCTTCTGGGAAAATAATAGTTGTAAAACGAATATAGCATGATGTAGAGCGTGAATATGCGCTGTAAAATGATGCACTAGTTGTTGTTGTTGCTGTCGTTGCCGTTATTGTTGTCGTTGTTGTTGTTGTTGTTGTTGTTGTTGTTGTTGTTGTTGTTGTCGTTGTTGTTGTTGTTGTTGTTGTTGTTGTTGTTGTTGCTTCTTTTTCTTCTTCTTCTTCTTCTTCTTCTTCTTCTTCTTCTTC
>NW_004797378.1:942508-948856 GCF_000002075.1 Aplysia californica | reverse complement strand
CCTCCTCCTCCTCCTCCTCCTCCCTTCTTCTCATTATTATTCATATTCACCACGTGGGAGATTCATGAAATTGGATGCTTGTGAAATTTGCTTGGCTCAGTCAGTCATTGCTGTCCATTGTTCAGTCTTCGATTTCAGCAACAAACGGTTAGTTCTTGTTTTATTCGAACAAAACAAACTGTGATTGGAAGCCTGCTTTACGCCCCATTGATATTCTAGGGGGCAGGCTACTTCGACGCTGCCTGAAGTCCAACAAGCCTAAAAGAGATGCTATGTCCCAGCAGACTGGCGGGAATATTACTATGTACTCGATTTTAACAAACTAAACACAAAAAACACTCTCGCGGGAACCGAGCGCATGTCTTTTGCGTGCAATGGTAAAGAGTTTAACTGCCACACCACCAGAGCCAATGTCTATTTGTTTTAGATGAAAAGTAATTTGTGAGGCATCTTGGTGAAACCAGGCACTCGTCAAAATAATGAAATCCGAGAAATCGGCATTTTTCTGCCAGTTTATACTTTTTTTTTTCGAATTTCTGTTTTTATTTTTGCTCAACGCCTAGTATATCATTACAAAAAGTTTTGTGTGGAGCAACGTTCATTAAAGGCACACAAAAAAGTAAACCTGCAGTCTCCAAGGACTCTTTAGGTATTGAAATCCCCAAACTTTGGCGGCCATTTTCTTTCTTCTTAAACCAGGCGCCTCCGCCTCTTTCAATCGAAAATATCTCGACTTCTCTTCAAGATAAATTGATATTTTTTTTTCATCCACATCAAGGCAAATGAATAACCTTTAAGATACTACCTATAACTCCATTTGCCCAAAAATTGAAGAGCGCCTGATTCCGCTGCTTTGTGATACATTTAATTCAGTAGGACGCTGATTCCCTTGACACGATATTGGGCACAGAGGAAGTATTCCGGGAGAGACCCCTACCCCTAAAAAAATCCATAATAAAAAAACCGCCAAAGAGCGTTTGGAATTGAACCTTAACTGTTCCATGTTGGTCAAGTTCTCTTCTGTCCTTATTTCCAAACTTTCAATCTTCCCCGAGAATAAAATTTAGAAGCTTTACGACCCACCAGCAGGATCTATTATGTCATTGTTTGGCTTCTTGCCCGGCACGCGAAAGTCTCATCAGCGCGTGGGCAGAACATTTAAAACAGAGCCTCTTGCTATGTCCTTCTGCTGTAAACCATCATCGTCGTCGTTTTCAGCAACATTTGGGAGGGAGTGGGGGGGGGGGGGGGCGGGGGGGGGGAACAGGGGACAGTTTTGGGGCAGCTATGGATCTGTTCCAACTATGTCGATCCAGGTCCGACAGAGAAATCAACAAATAGAGGAATAGACTAACAAATAGAGAACACACTCGGATCGACCGGAGAACCAGGGTCGAAGTATAATTATTATGGCCTCATAAAGTGCTTAGATGTGTCAACCGGGGCCTAAAACTATAAAAACAAATCGACAGCCGAAGTTAACTTTAAAGCTTTATAGCCATGCACAACATTTTGATCACACCGTTATAAATCTCATTCCAGCTGGCAATTACTTTCAATTAAGTTAAAAACTCCTTTTGATGTTTTGTGTTGAATCAAAACACTTAAGAAAAAAGTGAGTGTACTTTGACCATAGAATGATGACTGACAGACAGGCTGTCTCGCAGGCTGGCAGGCAAAACAGATGGACGGATAAATAAAGTATGCAGTCAGTTACAAAAACTGCTATCATATCAATAGCATACGAGAGACCATAAGGCCATGGAATGGAAGGGGGGAGGGGGAGGTGAGGAGGGGAAGGCTAGAGAGTGGGGGAGAAGGAAAGAAAAGAGGGGAGGAAATGAACATAAAGACACATAAGGGTGAACAGCTTGAGATGGAGACTTGGAGGGAGTTCTGGGAAAGACAGGTCCCTTTTTGTTAAGGCACAGGAATGCTTCGCATGAGAAAACGTTCTCTTAGAAAGGACATTCACCGCGGGGAGAATCCTGAAATTGGATGCTTGAGAGGTTTGTTTGGCTCAGTCTGTCTTGGCTGTCCTTTGTTTAGCTCCGTGTGTGAGATGCCAGTCATTTGAAGCCCCTGGAGTGAATAGGAGCTGAATCTTTGAGGGTCACAGTTATGTCTGAGTGGGAATTAGCCAAAATGGAATAAATCATGAAAATGGCCAGGAACATTTCTGTCTCTTTCAATCTATTTTCTTAATTAAACAATCAACAATTAAGTTTTGCCTGCATGTCTGCCTGTTTTGTCTGCCTGTGTCTGTCTGTCTATCTGTCTCTCTTTCTCGTTCTCTCTCTCGCTCTTTCTCTGTCTGTCAGTCTGTCTGTCAGTCTGTCTGTCTGTCTGTCTTTCTGTCTGTCTGTCTGTCTGTCTGTCTGTCTGTCTGTCTGTCTGTCTGTCTCTCTCTCTCTCTGTCTGTCTGTCTCTCTCTCTCTCTCTCTCTCTCTCTCTCTCTCTCTCTCTCTCTCTCTCTCGCCCTCTCAACTACTAGTTTAGTCATACGTTCGTCTTTCTATCATGTGTTACTGGGGTTTAAAAACTTGTGTTTTCCTGTTTGCTTAACATTAATACGTTGCTTTTCATCGAAGACAAAACCCTGATATGGTATACTGGACACTAAGACTTGTTGAACCGAAAGAAAGATCACCAAAGAGCCGCAAGAAAACGCCGTGACATTATGATGTGTTCATGAACATTTATAGTGGGGTCAAAAATTCGTGGCGCAATCTATCCCCCAATATCTCTTTAAAAGTTGAATCAGTCTCAGCCATACTTGGCACAACAGTTTGTATCAATTTGTCTTAACTTAGCCATTGCCAGGCTTACTGTGTGACTATTATTCTTACAGAAAATGTTATTCATTTACATATTATATATATATATATATATGCATAGTATTAGATTGTACGTTTTACGTACACACATGTCCATTAATCTTTTAACGTGTGATATTTTCTATTAATGTAATGCGCATCGAGCATTTTATTGTAGAAAATGGAAATGCGCAGCATAAATGCTATTTATTATATTTTTTTCCCACAGAAATTGGGACTAGATTAACAAATCTTCTTCATAAATTTATATAAAATACTTTAAATCTTCGTCATGCAGAAAACGGTATTATTCACAGCACTTCCCGCTTCTCACACACATTTTGCAAACGCACATGCCCTACGTCAAAGCTCACCAATGACATTTTTTAGTGTAGAACATGTAACAAAAATTGTTTTATAGTGGACACTTTTTTTCCTCTAGAGATTCTCAAAACATGCACCCATTAAGCATAATGGCAGAGTTGCTTTTAAAAACGATATTGTCTTTTAAAATATGTAGAAACCGCACACTCGGATGTTTTAAACTAGTATAATTTATTAAGGAATTTTCTAAAACGCAGCTAACGGGTATTTACAAAAATATTGATCTGTTGAGACAAACTGATAAAAATCATGTGCAAAAGTTGGAGACGTTATGTCCGATAATTGAGGAAACATTTGACAATAAGTTATACTACGAATTTTTGACCGCGCTGAAAACATATTACATCATCAAAGTGCAACATTGAAAAATTTCTTTTCACTTAAAGTAAAAATAATTAATCATTACAGTTTCTAATGCCATTTGCGGTGTATATTCTCATCTTTCCTCGCTGTTCTTTTTCAAAATAATATTGTAATTAACTGTACTTATGCTCAGATCATTTATTTTTATGGCTTTTTCTGCTCTTGTGTTCTTTTGTTTCAGTACGAAATTACATAGTATCTCGTACATTTATCATCTTTTATTCATGTATATAGAATATAACTCATTATTTTGGACCCCCCCCCAAGCCCCCTATTCAACCTAATATTTTGTTCATTTTCAATGCCCACCTCGCCCTTACACAAGATCATGCTCTTTCAACGCCACCCCCCTCCCTCCAATTTTTTTTTCACACAGCATTATATTTATTCTTAACGCTTCTCCTTTCCGTCGCCAGGTTCATGAAACTGTGTTTGCTCCGTAAGACCGGCATCCGATCTCTACTGGCCAAAAAACTGTTTGCTGCGAGCTGCTTCGTGTCGCTCCTCCTGAACATCCCCATAGGATGGATCTTTGGCCGTGATACCATCCACTTTGTGCATTACGGCGTCCAGGTCTCTTATTGCTTCATCCACAGCGAGAGCAAATCCACAACCGTTTTCATTCTCTACGCATCCATGTTGGCTGTTGTTTTTCTCTCCATCACCGTCACCCTCTTCGTTCTCTACTTCAAGATCGTCCGACAACTTCACCAGCTTTCTAAGAAACACGACGAGCTGAAGAGACGCCCATCACTCGCCGCTTCCGGCGAGGTGCTTAAAAAACAGAAACAGAGCCAGGTGATGCGGAGCTCGGCAATCGTCTTCATCGCTGTGACTGTCGCGTTTTTTGCCAGTTACGCGCCATATTTCTGCACTCTGATTCTGTCCATGGCTGACCCCTCCGTGGAAGGGTCAATGAGTCCATGGACCAAAGCTCTCTACGACCTGGCCAAAACGTTCCCCATAATGAACAACGTGGCAAACCCCTTTATCTACAGCTTCACATCGGGGAACTTCCGTAAAGAGGTCAAGAAGATGCTCACCTTCAAGACTTGCCAGAAGGGAGGGTTCTTCCGACGCCGGGCCTTCTCCCTCAGCAACAGGTCGTACGAGATGTCACAGTATTCCGAGTCCAGCCAGAAGGAAGACGCCACAACCGGCCCATCGAACCAATGAGATGTTTAAGGGTGTTGCATCATTTCCAAATTTGTTAATAGCAGTATTTTTACTTCCACCTTTTACCTAATTTTTTTGTGTAATTAGGCATAACTATGTGTTCATTATAAATATGACATAATCCACGAACAAGCCTTAACAGCACCATTGCACAATCCACGAGTAGGCCTTAACAAGAAGAATGCCTGCTCATAGACAGGCGCAAGAGTGGGGATGATTGACGCCAGTCAGAGAGGGATATGAGACAGACAGTGGCCTTCCTTGACAGTAGGGCAATGCTATTGGAGACAAAAGCATACAGAAATGTATATTTTGCAAGGCATGCAATGTGCATCGAGTAAGAATGAGAGTCAGAGCTTATCCCTAGTTGAAGCCGAATAGATGATTCGAGATTAACTTCTGAATAAGACACTAGTTTGGTTCAAGTTCACATCCCTGTATAAAAGTATTGTGCAGATACCTGGTTTCACGACTGAGTGTGAGCGAGAAAGGAGCCAAAAGAGCCAATAAAGTATTTTATTTTTTATTTTATTTGCAAGGCCACAACATAAGTTCTTGCAGATTCAGTACTCAAAACACCAAAGTTTAGAATAAAAAAATAATATGATTACGTTCGCGCCTTTTTCATTTCACAATCGACACTAGTATTTGGATAATCTTCTTGGTAACTTCCTTTATCACGCATCGCAGGATTTTTCTCTGAAACGTCATGCTAGGTAACCAATGGATGACGGAAAATACGATTTCAAAATAATTAATTGTGTGTCTCTGCAGGAAGAATGCCGTGAGGCGAACTTTTTAACTTGTGTCTTACTTCTGGACTGTGAACAAAAGTAACCAATTTGAAACTTGTCCCCACCGATTTTTTCTCTGTAAATTCATGTTCACTGTTTACTCCCCCCCCCCCTCAACCTGCCAACCAATATGGACATCTTTTATATTTTTAGCATTGTTTTTTTCTCCCCTCCCCTCCACCTCATCCCGGGACAAAAAATGTTTTATTGTGATTATTGCCAAGTTTCCGGTTTCATCATAATTTTAGCAGTAAAGTTGCATTCTCTATTTGAAACAAATCTGTGTTCAATTTAAACTGGCACTTTGAACCAAGATAACGTATCAATGTATCAAATATATATGGTGCATTTTGAATACTTAAACTCTGACTGTTTTGAGCCCGATCCCTGAATGTGTACATTTGTTTCGAGGCCTCTGCGAAAGACGTCCGTTGTATAATATTATTACATCCTGGTCAGGCTGTGCAGACGCCCCCCAAAGAACAAGGGAGAAAACCGAGGTTCTCTTAAAAATAGAATAAGTTGTATCCCTTAGAACAGCTGTTGGTGGGATTCATTCTGGGTTTCAGTTCGCAGGCCAACACGGTGGGTTTGGTTCTTGTGTTGTTACTTCTTGGTTGAAGTAAATTCAGGTTGAAAATTCCAACTTTCGTGTATTTATTTGAAGTCTTACTTCTGATATGGCTTTAGTCAAAATAAGAAATGTGTAATTTTATACTGCTTGAGTCTGTTTCTTAATTCACCAACCGTATGTCTCTCTGTCCACTTCTCTCTCTCTCTCTCTCTCTCTCTCTCTCTCTCTCTCTCTCTCTCTT
>NW_004797378.1:940723-942408 GCF_000002075.1 Aplysia californica | reverse complement strand
GACCTAACCCAAAGATCAAACGTCCTTGGGAGAGAGAGAGAAAGAGAGAGAGAGAGAGAAAGAGAGAGAAGGGGGGGGGGATCGAGAAAGGAAAAAGCGGTGTCTAACACAGGCAATAAATCTGTCCACTAACAGTGACAGTTTAGAGCGTCGTTTTCAGACTTGACCACCCGAGAACCTGCCTGGAAACAAATCTGTGGCTGACCACTGTCCACTTGCGGCCGGACATATCCGTGTGACCTGTTGTGTCCGAGCTGATCACACCACCCTCGGTCAGACCCGTTGACCAGTGTCCAGTTTCACGGACGGGGATCTGGCGCGGGTCCTAATGTCCAGTTTATCGTATCGTCTGGTCGCTTTGAGAGGTGACCCACGACAAGTCTTCAGTGGGACTGGAAGGGGTGGGGGGGGTGAGTTCTTTTTTCTTCCTTGTACCCTCCCCCCTCTCTTTCTTCCCCTCTCTCTCCCTTTCTCTCTCTCGTTCTTTCTCTCTCTCTCTCTCTCTCTCTCTCTCTCTCTCTCCCTCTCTCCTTCTCTCTCCCTCGGGCGCTCTCTCACCCTCTCGCCCTCACTCTCTTTCTCTTCCTCCCTGTCCCTCTCCAGACTGGGACTCACATGTTATGAGAAATGCCCAAATATAATTATATCGTTCTAAGTAGGATATTTTCACATACTCATACATGCTTGCTCTCTCTCTCTCTCTCTCTCTCTCTCTCTCTCTCTCTCTCTCTCTCTCTCTCTCGCTCTCTCTCTGCTGTTGTTGCTGCTGCTGCTGATATAATGCACTCAGGCTGACACAGAGCTATTATCCAACGTTATCCACCCCCTTCCCCCCTTTCCACCTGTGCTGGTCTGCCCTTTCACCTCCGTAAAACAGATTCACTGACTCGACCATAAACCCAGTAATAAACAGTGAGCCGCACAAAATCCGAAGGTAAACAGTCTTACGGTGGAGTTTTTTCTTTCTTTCAAAGTAATGAGTTAATAAGCTCCTCCGTTGTCAATTGTATATCTGAAGAGATTAGGATAAGGCTGTCATTGCTCGGGTTGCCACACCCCTACAAAATAACTGTTTGTCACACGGAACGTATCATTTTTCCCAATGTTTCTTTGATATAAATATATTTGCCCCTGGCACGGTTTGTCACTTTAGCAAAAAGCCAAACTGTATTCGAGACATAAAAGTATGACAGTCTCTATCTTGCACACGAAAAGCCTTTTCAAAAGTGCATGGCCACAGAACGATGATGGTGGCTGGAACACAACAGAGAGTCAAATGAATCAGAAATATGTAAAAAGGTTGATTATTGTAGGAAGACAACCCACATGACAGACTCTCATGCAAGTCTTCTAGAAATGAATGCCCTTACAAAAGTAAAACGTAAACAAGTGGTGTTATGACTATCTCGATTCTTAAGAAAAGCTACTGCGTGCTAATACTAAAAATATATTTACACCCCTTCCCCCTCCCCTTTACATTTGTTTTAGTCCCATAAAAACACATACAAACATAAATACATTCCCGCACATACACGCACATGCACTCTCAACACACTTTCATGCAAACACACACACACACACGCACGCACACACACACACACACACACACACACACACACACACACACACACACACACACACACATACACCACATAAACTAAACCCGTACACACATTTTTGTAAAA
>NW_004797378.1:932390-939636 GCF_000002075.1 Aplysia californica | reverse complement strand
TACACATCAGAGAGAGAGAGAGAGAGAGAGAGAGAAAGAGAGAGAGAGAGAGAGAGATTCATGAATCTTAATTACCCAAAGCACTAGAGATTTAGTTCTTTTACAGTTCTAATAAGGGTGGGATTTTTTTAGCAGTTATCGACGGTTTATTATTTCTTCACATCGTTGTATTTTGTTCGTTATGGACTCATTCTGCTCATGTAATAGAAATTCCTTACTTTCACCATTACTTTCCTCCACATACGTTCATTCATATCTTTCATGTACAGGTCTATTCCGATTCTAACAGAAATGTTTATCAGGTCTTTAATGCTCTTAGCAAATCGACTTTACCACTACTACATTTAATTATTCTATTTATATATTTCCGTATTTCTTAATAGTAACATGTCCAAATAACCTATTTTTTATATTTCTGTATGATCGAACCTGCTCTAACCGCCACCTGTTTAAAAAGACAGTCACCTGTACAAAGGCCACTTCCATTTCATCCCTTGCGTATTTTTACATTTTAATGACACCGCGTAAGACGCACACCTGTCTAAGACGGCCACTTTCCCCCTCGACAATGCGTGGCCGTCTGAGACAGTTTCGATTGTATTTAATTATCTTTCTCTATTACGGCGCACATTCTTCGCTACTTAATTTAAGATAGTAGATCTACGTCTTTCTCTTTTTATAAACCCTCAACTCAGTTCATAATATGTACATAATATTATTATTTGGTCCGACATCGGCATAATATTCCATTTTTTCTTCAATTTCTGCAGTTCATCTGAACAGGACGTTTTTCTTCTTGGTTACAGCTATAACTGATTTCTGTTCTTAGCTTCATATATCAGTAAAACGACATGTTTCTTATTCTGGAGAATTCTTAGATCACCCTTGTGGGTTTTTTCCAGCGCTAAATTTTCACTTTTTTCAAGCATTATTCTTGTGCTTTTATGTCTTATTATGTGTCGTTTTGTTAAATTAGGGGATGAGGGTGAATTGTATAGAAGAGCATTGGCTAGGGGACGACTGTGTGTATGTGTGTGTGTGTGTGTGTGTGTGTGTGTGTGTGTGTGTGTGTGTTGTGTGTGTGTGTGTGTGTGTGTTGTGTGTGTCATTTTCCATTCCAAATACGGTCTCATTCCATTCGGGTTTCTCCTACGTTTGTATGAAATGTAGTTTATTGAATGAATTTTAAAACCATATCAATATGTACAAAGTAAACGCTTCTTAATAAGTTTTTGCACACAAAATACACCTTTTATGAAATTCTATCTCACCGAAAAATGCTGTTTTGATTATGTTTAAAATCATTGATACTTTCATACTGTTGTTTTCTAAGAAATAAGGTTCTTGATAAGTCTTGATAAGTTCTCAGTTTCACGACCCACCCGTCAAAACAAGGGATGAGTACAGTACTCCAAGGAATGCTCATTAATTTGATGTACCCAAAGACATTTTTGGACCATTTACTAAAACTGTCCATTTCTTTAATGTTATGCATCATGCGACATTCATTGTGCATTATATCTTAATCCAATCTCGCCTAATTAATCAAATTCGGGAAAGTGAGCTGACCCCAATAATCTAGTGGCTTTGAATAAAAGAAAGGAAGACATAATGCTCTCAAATGTGAACATGTTTACTTCTTCTTCTTCTTCTTCTTCTTCTTCTTCTTCTTCTTCTTCTTCTTCTTCTATCCCGTGGTTGGGGCAACCGTGGGGGCACGACTGCATCTGAAAATCAGCTCTCGCCATTTTTTGTATTCTGTTTTCCTCCTATCTCCTTCCTCTTTCCCTTTCCTTGTACGGTTCCTTGTAGGATTGTTTTGTCAAGTCATTTGGATCTTATGACATGCCCATACCATTTCAATTTTTGTCTCTTCACTGTGGTCAGTAGATCTTCATGCTGCCCCACTACGTTTGTGATTCTGTTCGGTACCTCAGCATTTGAAATGTGGTCTTTGTATGAGATGTCAAAACATGTTTAAAGTGTACACTAAAAGTAAAACATACCATCTCTTTACAGTAACCACCTATTTTATACACCTTTGATGGGGAAGATGGACATCTATTTTTTTGCTATACCGTACTAACTTATAGTATCCCCTAACCCCCCCCCCCCCCCCTCCAGTAACGACCTCTTTTAATTAAGACATTTCCTTGATTAATGATTAATGAGGATTTTCCGTAAGAGATGAAAAGAGATCGTTTTATGAGATCAGAAAGGAAATGCTATCTTTCTTTGAGACATTTCAGCATTAATGGGAAGGGGTAAAAATTCAACGAGAGAGAGAGAGAGAGAGAGAGAGAGAGAGAGAGAGAGAGAGAGAGGGGGGGGGGAGAGAGAGAGACAGACAGACAGACAGTCAGTCAGACAGGCAGACAGAGAGTGAGAGAGAGAGAAAGAGAGAGAGAGAGAGAGAGAGAGAGAGAGAGAGAGAGAGAGAGAGAGAGACAGAGACAGAGAGACAGAGACAGAGACAGAGACAGAGACAGAGACAGAGACAGAGAGAGCGAGTGAGAAAGACATATAGAGGGATAGATAGATAGTCAGAGAGAGGAGAGACATATCTATCTCTCTCTCCCTCCCTCTCTCTCTCTCTCTCTATATATATATATATATATATATATATATATATATATATATATATATATATATATATATATATATATATATGTATGTAAACATATATTCCGTAAGTTTGTAAGTTGAAAATAATATTAATGGCTCACAAAACATTTTATCAACACCGACTGAATTATATTGCTAGCATAAGGATGTGTTTACCCACCATTTCTCAATGACTGAGAGTTCTAACAGATTTTATTAGTGTGTTAAAAAAAATTCTCTTTTCTTGTTGCTTATTCTTCAACTTCAAATAGTATACTGAATGCTTTTTACTGATTTTTTCAACTTTTTTGTTCAGAATTGTTAGTTGTTTGCTCACTTCTATGTCAGTATGTTTGTCATCAACTCATATTTATCTTGTTTATCCGTTATTCTCCGGCAGCAGCGAATTCATCAACCAAGATGTTCATCTACCATGTATAATAGTTCTTTCAGTCACGTCTATTCACACAATAGCATTTTTTCATTTTAGATACGCATAACTCGCTATGTACAGACATTTCTTTCTGGTAACATGTTTTCATTTGTGCTATTAGTAGCCTCTACTGAATTTCATATCCCAGCTGTTTTACATAGATTTTAAAAAATAATATTCATGACATATAGAACAACCTTGTTCGAATGTACTCTGAGCACAGCATGATATTGGGAACAGAAAGTTAAAGAAGTTACTTTTGTTACATTGTAAATCCTTCCTTTAAACATACTGTGATCAGCCTACTGTGTATACGTAACTGAAACGTTTCCTAAATTCAGGGCTCTAACGATGTTGCTTTAAGTTCGTATCGTTTTCTCACGATCCCCGTTTTGTGTAACTTAACAGAAAGATTATACATGCTTTACGCCCCAATTGACACAGGGACTTACTGCATAGAATCACCCCCAGCCCCGTTTGCATTGTTTACCAAAAACATCCCTCTCCCCCCACCTTTCTTCCCCTGATGGCGTGCAGTTATTTAATAATCTGAGCTGAGCTGTATCAGTTTGACTTTCGAATTCTATTGGGGTAGGCCTACGGGTTATTTTTGTCTTTTGTAAAGCTACATGCTCGTAGCCGGCTGACATCCCCTTCAATTTAACCTGTAAGCCCCCGCGCACCTAGGCAAGAATGCATTCATACCTTGCTCATCTGCTAAATTTATGACCTCACTTGCGGTGACGAGAGACGAATGTCGAAAATTGTCACTTGAGCATAGTCGCAGTCGTTACTCTTCAACTACAACAACAACAACAACAACAACAGCAACAACAACAACAACGAGAAAAATGTGATTTAAGTGCATGTCAAAATGAGAGCAAATCAGTAATTGGACTTCCTTCAGCACCTTGCGCACCTCTCTCAGGTTTGCACCTTAAAACTGCGAAGTCTTTGTTTACACTGTGCTCAGCTGCCCTTCAGAGGCCGAACGTTCAGATGAAAACATAGACGGGCGTTTAGAAGTTTTAGAAAGTAACTATGCATTTTTGTTGAAACTGCATGAATTTCAAGTTTTTAAAAATAATTATCGCAAAGGAAGTGGTCAGAGTTGCTCGATACTTTATCTCTGCCGTTGTTTTCGTTGCTGGTTTTTATTTCTGCTTTTTCGTCGTTTTTGCCTTGTTAGAAAGACTCACAATTTGTACGATGCTTTATGTATTAGTTGTTCTCTGATATTACATTCTTTAAATTTTGGGAACTGAAGCTATTTGGAGCCTTAAGCATCTTTGTATCAAGCAAGGACAACACATCACCCTAGTGGTATCCAAAACCAAAAGATTCGATGTTCATCACACATTGGAAGAAGTGTACAGTGTACATTTTTAAAGGACCTAAGATTTCTCTGTATTCTCTATTTGTGCGGGGGGTTTTTTCTTTTTCTTTTTTTTTTTTTTTTTTTTTTTTTTACTGATTATCGTGTTTTACTTAAATCTGACAATTGCTTAATATTTTAACCACTGAAGGCCGTGCCTATTGAAATACATGTTTCTGATATGTGCCACAGTTTGGTTTGTTACTGTACGACTAGAGTACTTTCTTCATCTCTCAGGAAATAAATGCGGTCCGTGGAATACCAGATCTTCTCATGTAATGAAGAAACATTATTCCTGACGGCAGCCGTGCAGCCACTCTCTCCTTCATCGCAATTATGTATGTATAGCCTTGATGGTGAAGCTTTAATCAGTTCCAGAACACCAAGTCTTTTCCACTCATGTACACTGTATACGATAGTTTTTCCTGAAAATGATAGTATTATTTTGCTACCGTGTAGTATTAAGATGGTTTTTTTAGCATGGCACACGAGATCGGGAGAGAAATGTGATATATGAAAACGAATTTATTACAATATACATTTGCGATTGTTTAGGATACGGGCTACTTCGATCCTCCCTGTCAGACATCGACACTATGTAGACCATTTAAGAGGCGGGCTTCCGACCCTGCTTGCCAGGGCCAATCTAGACTGAGAGGGATATAGCATCCCAGCATTGAGATCTAGATACTCGTTAGAAATTTTTCCCGACTCTGGAATCGAACACGTGTCTCCAATACGCGAAAGTGAAGCATCTCACCGCTACACCGCAAAAGTCGGTAAACGGTAATATATCTACCTTGTCCTGACGAGGAGTCTGTTATACCACAGACACCGACTGGAACACAGTGATCATGGAAACTAAAAGTAATAGACACATCATTTTGAAGAATGAATTTAGTAAGCAAAATATTAGCCACGAATTTCTTGCATTGCTACTTTTTTCTTTGTTCAGATCATTATAAATTTTTCTCCTTCAAATTATGAATATTCCTGGACTGAGCATTATTCTACTCTTTTGGCTAACCATATTATTATCTCTTGAAATATGGTGGACCTCATTCATAAATACCTATTACAAACTTTTGTTATAAAACAGTGTCTCTTTTCTTTTTTGTTTTAGTGAAGGTGTATTTAACTTATGTGATAATATAACGGCGGGAGCAGTGATGGTGTCAAGGCGATGGTATCACGATTGCTTTGTAAGGGACTGAGCTGTTGATGATGATGATGATGATGATGATGATGATGATGATGATGATGATGATGATGATTTTTTTTGTTTCCTTAATGGGCCTGACGGACTCCACGAAGAAATCTTCGAGCGAGAGCGAGGCTCTTTTTCGGCTCCATTGTCAATATGCTTAGCGGCACCTCCACTGGTCCAAATTACTCCATTCGAATTGCCATTGTTCATGGACATTTAAACATATGTTTGACATCTTCCTTTTCATGGCCGCATCTTCGGCAACATGGGCTGAGCTCTTCATTTACAAAGTTCTTATATCATCTTAAACTCCAATGATGGTCCGACCACAGTCTCGCTAGCTCAACCTGGTCACAGCGACATGTGATAGACTTTTGTTCCCGCTTATAGGAGTACCCAGAATACACATCTTCCAGGTGCTGGTACTTAGTTCTACATGGTGGGTCTTTGATTTCCCTCTTGATCATTGGAAAGACTCCTCTGTATGTTGTTGGTCGTCTGTTTCCTTCGATCTCTCTGGCTTCATTAGCAGCTTGGTCTCCTACCTCATTTCCTTCTATTCCAACAAGGCTTGGAATCCACTGGATTATTATTGTGGCTCTGGCTTCACTGAACTTGCGGCGCAAATCATTCATGTCCGAGCTGTTGCCCAGCAGCCCCTTGCAGAGGGACTGACTGTCAGTCAAGATCAGCACAGTGGTCCTACTGTGGCAATTGTCAGCAATCCATTGTGCAGCAGACTTTATTGCCTGGTATTCCTCGTCATAAGATGATGTAAGGAATGCACCTTTAGTTTTAATAATTTCTGTTCGTGGTGGTTCATCATTAATTATTACCACTGCTGCTGCTGCTCCACCTTCGTGGTATCCTGCGACAGCCGATCCATCGGTGAAAATTGTCACATCCGCACTAAACTCTTTGATCACATCCTCAGCAGCTTCACGTGCCTTTACAGGATCATCACCTTTTCCTTTTACTCCTCTCAGTTCTGTCCGAATTTCGATTTCACCATGGGTCTCCCATGGACAAGCTCTCACCAGATTGATCGGCCATCGATTCTCTGCTTCAGGGGGGAGGTGGTCTGCCAAATCGGTACCCATCCGAAACCAAGTTTTCCTGCAGTTTTTTAGGCTTGACTGCTTGATCAAGGGCTTTCTTTCTAGAATGGTTGTCTGGTAATTTCTTAGCCATCTCTACAGACTTGAGGCATGTTCTTTTTGTATAGGTGGTGTAGTGCTCAGTTCTGGTCTCATAGCGCAGCGCTTCTGTAGGTGTTGTTTTCTGCTGACCTGATACAAGTCGGAGGGCTTTGTTTTGTATTCCGTCCAGGGCCTTTGCACTAGTCTCAGTGAGCCAAGACTGCCACGCTGGGGCAGCATAATCCATCTTGCTTTTCACAAACATCTGATATACTTTCTTGAGCGACTCCTTACCCCAGCCCCATTTTGAGTTGCTGACAGCACTGATAACCTTCATTTTTGAGTTTGCACTTTTGGACACCTCCTCAATGTGCTTGTTGAAGGTTAGCTGTCTATCCAGGTAGACGCCCAGCAGACGTGGAGTGGGGTTGAATGGTATCTTTTTCCCTGATGATGATGATGATGATGATGATGATGAGGAGGAGGAG
>NW_004797378.1:929905-932204 GCF_000002075.1 Aplysia californica | reverse complement strand
AGGAGAAGGGGAGGAGGAGAAGGGAGATGGGGGGAGGAGGAGGAGAAGGAGGAGGAGAAGGAGGAGGAGAAGGAGGAGGAGAAGGAGGAGGAGAAGGAGGAGGAGAAGGAGGAGGAGAAGAATGAGGGGAGAGGAGGAGGAGGGGGCGAGGCGAGGAGGGGACACAGAGGAGGAAGAGGAGAAGAAAGAGGAGAATGAAACGGAGGATGAGGAGGAGGAGAAGGAAACGGAGGAGGAGGAGGAGGAAGAGGAGGAGGAG
This sequence comes from Aplysia californica, assembly GCF_000002075.1. Lineage (NCBI taxonomy): Eukaryota > Metazoa > Mollusca > Gastropoda > Aplysiida > Aplysiidae > Aplysia > Aplysia californica. The sequence goes on along the minus strand of NW_004797378.1, from coordinate 931,945 downwards.
GAGGAGGACGTGAAAGAAGGAGCGGTGTAGAAGGAATGAAAGGATATGGGTGAAGGTAAACCAGTTGTCAAGCAAATTATCTTTGATTTTGGATATCATATTCCTCTCAATAATACATTAGTCTATAAAATATTATAGGAGTTGGACTATTTGATACAATTTACTTCAGAGACGATGTTATGGCTGCCCTTTTAAAAGGTTTTCTAAAATCACCACGGGGCATGTAAAAGCGTTATAACTCTCACAGTACATCAGAGTTAAAACTCTACCAGTTCATTTGACAGTTTATACAGCGTTTGTCTTAATATATGATTCATTTGGTATTATTGGATAAAAATAAAAACCTTACGGTAAGGAAAAATAATTTAATGATCAGGTGTGAGCGTGGTTTATGTACCTGCATCGTTTTTCATTTGTTTCTACGCTAGAACCGCAATTGATGTTTGATCCCTGTTACGTTTTATTTATAGGGAAAGACACTTCAGGGTTTTTTTTTGTTTTAGTAAGTATTTTACGGCACTTGCAACCCAATAAGTTCATATAGATGCCGAAGATTAGAGGTGCTACAAGAAAGTAACAAACACAAAAAAGAAGGAGAGATAGGGACGATAGATGTTTGGTAGGAAAGAAGAAGCAAACCGCACCATAGCTCCCACAAAGACACATCTATGAATTTTCTTCAGTTCCATCGAGTTGCAAGAGGAACGAGATAGAAAAATCATGAAATGACAACGTCAAGACGGATTTGGAAAGCATAATGGAATGAACAAGGTAGTCATATTTTCAAAAGGTGAGCATGGTAAGAGTGCCTCTTCTCATTCTCGTTGGGCGTTCAGGGCATCGCAGCTTCGCAAAATAAAATCCTTTTTGTGAACAATTACCTGTGAAAATTGGAATGTTCGAATGTGATGTTTTGATCTTTTCCTCTAAATGACAGTGGAAAGCTTCACATATAATATTGTTTTGTCTTATTTCCTGTGTACTTAAATATCCATAATATAAGGAAGAACGCAGTTTTTCCATTGTCAGCGATAAGTTATGTTTGACAGTCGTCCTATTTCTATGATATTATCGTGAAGGCAAACGAGTCATTCACGTCGAAGACTGGAAGGGCTGGGGAGGGCTCTAAATAGCTTCAGCCAGTGCCCAAGTTCTGCTTGACTGTTTGGCTCAGGTGACATTTGTATGAATGATGATGTTGCAAGTTGGCCACACGGAAGGTAAAGGCTGCAGCATCCATCAAGATCCCAAGAAGGTGAACCTCGGAAGGTTACAAGCTGATATATAGTTCGTTTGCAAACTCAAGTATGATGACAAGAACCCTCATGCAAATAAAAATGCTAATAATCATGATGATAATAATAACAATGATAAAAATGTAATAATAATAATAGTAATAATAATAATAATAATAATAATAATAATAATAATAATAATGATAGTAGTAGTAGTAGTAGTAGTAAATAATAATAATAACAATATTAATAATAATAATAACAACAAAAACATAGGGATGAACTCAAGTTACAAGACAAAGTCAGAAAAGTGCCACCCGAGTACGTCGTGTGTGTTTGTGTGCACTCACCTCCCCGCCTCTCAGTTCCGCACAACCATCCATATCTCCACAACAGTGCTCGCAGCTCATTACGTTTGGTACATTTGAGTAGTAGATCTAGGCCTAACCGTCCTCGCTCACACTGTCTCACGCGCCACTGCGCTCAGTCGCTCGCTTCCCCGTTTGTGTATTTGTATGCGTGTGCGTTTGTATTGTGAAGTGGTGAGCAAAATTCGAGTGAGAATTCGGTTAAACGGGTCGTGCATGCTTCCCATAGAGAAAGATAGAGAGAGAATGAGAGAGAGAAAGAGAGAGAGAGAGAGAGAGAGAGAGAGAGAGATAGAGAGAGAGAGAGAGAGAGAGTCATGTCTGCAGGAGTACTATAATAATTATATCATAAGATGTAAAGCGCAATGAACTTTCTGTTAAGCGGGAATCTACACAATACAAATGGCTGTTTGTTTATTATTATCATTATCATTATT
>NW_004797378.1:919403-929805 GCF_000002075.1 Aplysia californica | reverse complement strand
ATAATAATAATAATAATAATCATCATCATCATCATCATCACAATGTGATAATATTATAAGAATAGACAGTATTTGCATAGCGCAGATTCCCTCTCAACACCAAGCTGTATGCTTTTTACAAACTATAAAATTATTTCACCAGCAGATCTGGTGGCATTCTGAAACAAACTCAACTTCCAGGGAAGTGTACAGTGAAAAGCTGCCAATTTGGAGGCACTAGACACTAGCATACTGACAAAGTCATTCGCTGCCCTTGGCCGGGTGAAATGAGGAAAATTCGTTTTAAAATGATGTCTTTCCCAAGGACAAAAGGTCGTGGTCCGAGGCTCGAGACGCTAAACCCGCTACCTCCCTACTACGCGACCGATAGCCTAACCCCAAGACTAAACCAGCCTACCACAGACACGGGTTCTTGTGGATCACAAGAATGTAAACCAAACCAGCATTTTTCAACGCATCACCCTGTGTGTCTTTCAACACAATTGGTGCCAGCGAGAGTTGCGTTTTTGCTTTAATTAAAGTAACCAGGTAACCGTAACCATCTTACCTGCTTGCCATACTTCGACGAGTGTGGCACTCCCGCGGGAGGGGTTAAAAGAAGAACTTGAAGAGGATCAAGTTTCCTACCTGCAAAAGAGTTGTCTTAGATTATCTTCTCAACCTGGAAATGTGAACAAAAATAACCCTAACATAACACATTTCATTGGAGTCACAAAAAGCACACAGATTTAATGTGTCAGGTTGTTGCAACATTTTTAAACCGACTGCACAAGAAGGGCTGTTCCTACAAAAGAAATATTTGTACAGTGCCTTTTAAAGACAGTGCATAACTATAGAATATCCTCTCAACTTTGAAAGTTGTAGAGCTGGCAAGCGCTCAGGCTCCTTGCCGTCAAAAAAGCAATACGCATGCAGGCGTCAACAAAACGTGTCTATTTCTTTCTTTGGCACTGTTTCATACTGTATTATTGTAGTTTCTGATCTCTCTGTCTTTTTCTATCTCTCTCTGTGTCTCTCTGTCTCTCTGTCTTTCTTTTTTCTCTCTTTTTCCTTTGTCTTTTATCTTTCTCTTACCGCTTTGAATACTTCTTCCCTCCCCACCCCGCTCTCTCTCCCTCTCTCACGTTCTCTCATCTCTCTCTCTCTCTCTTCTCTCTCTCTCTCTCTCTCTCTCTCTCTCTCTCTCTCTCTCTCTCTCTCAACATTCCTCTCGCTAATGAGCGTCGTGTGTTTGTGTTTTGTGAAGAAAACCCGGCACTTTAATAAGACGTTTCAACAACCAATTTAAAGAGCAGTTCTGAAAACTATAATTTTGTACAGACAAAATGACACTGCCCAACTACAGGTGAGAACCTTTTGATAGATTATTGTTGCTGTTGTTGCCACTGTTATTTTTAGTTTCTGCAAATATTTTATCACAAAAACGTCCCAAGGATTAATTTTGAAATGACAACTTTGAAAAGAAACAGAAGAAGAGGATATAATCCTTGGGATGTTTCTATGATAGAATAAGGCAACATACAACAACAACAACAACAACAACAACAGCAGCAGCAGCAGCAGCAGAAACGACTGCAGCAGTAACAGCAACAACACCAAATCATCCACCTACTCGCCTCTAGCTCGGCACCTCTCGTAGCTCGAGCTTCAAGAACCTTGTCCTTTCCAGAACTAGATGCCAGGATACGCTGCACGACTGCGGTTGAAGAGACCGGGCCTCTTCAAACATTTTCAACGTCATAACAAATCAGCAATCATCACAAAGGCCTACTCAGAGCTGTTGAGAATGATTCAGAGAAGTCAGATCAATGGAATCGTCAGATACGCGTAAAGAATATCGTACGATATAACATTGGCTAGTATACGAATAATAAAGTTATTCGGGTGTGTGTGTGGGGGGGGGCTGGCTGAGGATTATAGACTTTTAGTGATAATTGTAAATATTGTAAATACTTTACGCCCACATCAACACATTTAGATCATTTAGGAGGGCTGCTTCGACTCTGTCTATCAGATTATCAGATTCAGCTTGAGCGGAGTGAGATACAGCATCCTAGCAGATAGATGTAGATACTCGATAAAATATTAATGTCTCACTACATGAATAAATCGGGTGCTCGTACATTTTTTCACCTGTGGGGTTGTTGCTATCGAATTAAAACTTGTTTATCTTTCTTAAACTTGGTGAAAAAAATTGTTCTATCTTGCATACGATAGAAGACATTTGCGATTTAATAAGGCTGGGGTGAAATTCTGTCACAGGTGAAATTAGCCATATATGCAAAGAATGAAATTATGCACACAAAAATGTTTGGTGATAAGACGTAATGGAGGGGATGGAGACAGGCAGGAATGAGGGTGGGAGTATAGCAGACATTTGTGCACCACTGCATGATTATAATATGCCTCTGCCTGTCTTCTTCCTCGTCGTCGTCGTAGTCGTCGTTGTTGTGGTCTTCGTTGTCTTCTTTCTCTTCCTCCTCCTCCTCCTCCTCCTCCTCCTCCCCTCCTCCTCCTCCTCCTCCTTCTACTCCTCCTCCTCCTCCTCCTCTTCCTTCTCATTCTTATTACTCTCCTCATTTTTCACTGTCGAGCCACTAGCAGCACTACAGTTAATGACTTTATCGTCATCATAAGTGCAAGTATTCAGACAGCTCAGGAGGAGATGAATAGACAAGAACTGTAACATACTCATCTTCTGTGAATGTGATGACATTACACGTAAAAGAAATTACGTTTGTGAATAGAGGCAAGGAGATAATACCTTCCTCAGGACCCGACAATAGGCCGCATCTGGTGTCTCGAGACTCGCATAAGCTCGTTCGGAGAAGACAAAAAGGCTGCAAGATAAGAAGACAAAACTGTGCTCTTTCCTAATTTAACAAACTGGGTTCTGTAACAAATGAGACAATAATAGCTGTAATGAAAGGGTCGAAAGGTTCATCTGGATTCCAGTAAGGTAAGCCGAGAAGAATGACGTCAGTGCTTCATTTATGACTAATGCCCTGAAGGCTGCATGATGTTGGTATTAGTGTCCGGCTGTTTCCGAGAGCCATCTGTACTTCTTAACTCTTTCTATTTCTTGCTCCAGTGGAGAGGTGAGTTCTATTCAAGAACGTTGCCTTGGAGCTCAAGAGACATAGTACACAATTCAAATGACTTGTTCATATAATAATAAGCCTACCTCTACAACCTCTTAGTCTCTCTGTTCGTCAGTGAGTCTCTTTTTCCTTCGTCTGTTGTTCCTTAGTTCCTGCTGCCTGTCTTGGTGTTTTATGCTTTCAGTCAGTTGGTCCTTCACACAGCTTTCACAACGATACCACTCCAAAACCAGAGAGGTTGCATGAGTGTGTGTCTGTGAGGGGGGGGGGGATTGGGGTGGACTAGGGGGTGGGTGTCTGTGAGGGGGGGGGGGGTGACGACAGCCCCCCCTCCCTTTTCCTTGAGTCAGACAGCCCCCATGTCATGATCTCAAACAACAATGTTCTTGAATCAATATGGTGAAAGGGGGAGGGAGACGGGGGCGCTCAGTTGCTAAACAGGTATGACATTCTCCTGTCAATCTGGAGGTCAGGAGTTCGTTCCCCGCCAGCGGCAGGTTTTGTTCTAATGTTGTGCCCCCCCCCCCCCCCCTCCCCTTCGATCCTAAGGTAGGTAGGATCGAGCACTTACTTTTCTTCAAAAAGGACGAAACACTTCTGAGGTCTCTTGTGGAAGTTTTGCCTGTTACAGATTTTTGGTGATTCAAAATTCATTCTTACCCAGAACCATAGATGTACACTATAGTACTAGATACAGTACGCCCCTCTCTCGCCTTGCTGCGCGATGGCCACATTTGACAGCGGCGTCCGCCATGTTTTTTGTGGCAAGTTGTGTGAAGGAGTTCATGCTAAAGCAATGGGCTAGGCATGTTTTCTCTCTCTCTCTCATACGCGATAGGCGAGGCTTGGTTCTTGTTGATTTTTTTTTTACATGGGCGCCGAGGCGTACTATATCTAAATTACTAAATTGCAATAATACGGCGTTCTTTCTACAACTAAATCTACAAATAAATGTATTATTAAATAGATAGAGATAGAGATAGGGGCTTTAAAAAAAACCCAAAAAAACCCCACCCTTATTTCTTCATCAGCACTTTATCTACGAGGTGGTTTATTTCTTATTGACCGAATCAAAGCGTATATAGGGCCTATAGTACTTTTAAAAAGAAGTATGAAAAGATGTGTGTGCCATAGGAACCTCCCATAACCACCCCACCCTCTCTCTCCTCCCGAATCCCAATACCAACCCCCCTCCCCTCCCCGGCCCTCCTCAGATATATGAGGTTGGCATTAAATTAAATCAGGATGAGCAATAGGAAAAAAAATTCCAGAGTTTTTCAGCCTTTAGGTGTAGGAATGCAATGAAGCTCTTGATAAAGCAAATTCAGTCATACAAATGATGAATACATGTACTGGTATTTTTAAAATCGAGTTAAACTTTCCCTTGTGACATTTGAACAGGAAACTGTATTTTTCATTCATATGTTCACTTTTTTTTAAAAGTATACTAAATTATAAGTAGTGTTGTTGGTATTAAACTTTGGTTTATATTGATTTTAAGGACTAAAGTAGACCATATACAGCACTTAAACTAAAGCTCCTTCTATTGCTGTTTTAAGTAAGTCTAATTTTGGACATTAGTAAAACAACTGTGACAACTCTGGACTCACTAAAGATTAAAAAGTGAACTTAAATGTTGTTTTGTAGCCTAGTCAATTGTTTTTCTAATCAGTGCAGTGATAACTGAAACAAAAACCTTTACTTAGGTGATTTTGGACAACATTCAATAAAACAAAACAATAAAAAGTACACTGTTTCAGTTTGATAAAGAAATTTCCTGCCCATTGTGAAAAAGATCTAGCTGCTAGTCAACCTAAATTTCACATGGCCCAGAACCTTACTCATGGCTCTTTATGTTTTAAAAAGGAAACCCGGAGTGACTATTTGTGTCTATAAGACATATTATGCACTAAAAATAGATGATGTAATAAAAGAAAACAGACATCACTGAACTGCCTGACAGAACCAGTAAGACGTTAATCCAGAAAGGGACAACAGGTTTCACATGCTTGCACCTTTAAGAGAATCGCTTTGAATCAAATATAACGTTAGAATCAAATAAAACACGTAAGACTAAGAGCAGAGACACGCCCACTCACATGTAAACAAACTTTTTAGCCACATTAAAAATGGCCGCCAACAAACTCAAATGTGTCCGTGTCACGTAACCTCGTACGGATTCTAGTTTAAAACGGGGTAACTCTATGCCCAGAACTGAACCACTCTAGATCTAGTTGAAAACTTCATGCGTCTGCCTTCCACGCAAGGGAAGATTCTGCATTCTATCAAGATGGTCATGTACATAAAAATCAACTGCAATGTGAAATTATGACGATCCTTCAGTCAGCGATACCCCGAGCTCTAGCAGTGATATGTAGAAGAAGAAGAAGAAGAAGAAGAAGAAGAAGAAGAAGAAGAAGAAGAAGAAGAGGAAGAAGAAGAAGAAGAAGAAGAAGAAGAAGAAGAAGAAGAAGAAGAAGAAGAAGAAGAAGAAGAAGAAGAAGAAGAAGAAGAAGAAGAAGAAGAATTTTCTTTTTCGGTTTAGCAGGGGTTGCTCAATAAATAGGAGGGGCAAAATCAATTAGGGATTTTATTTTCTTTCGTTTACCGCAGTTTTCGAATTAACCATGCTCCGTTCAAGTGGATTCTACTGTATTTACTTATAGCACGGTCTGCAACTCTAACCGTTCAAATTCTACTGAGTACAGAGAATATTTGCAAAGGACATAACCAATAGAAACATGAGTTTAGATTTAGATTTTGCGGGGCTGGAGGGTTGGGTGAAGAACTTCGAAGGCCACATCAGATAAGATAAATACGCAATGTTGACTTGCTCCGTTGTGAAGTCGTGGCTTCTTTTCGTTATCTGAAAGCATTCACCCTCACTCATGCTTCGAGATATGGAGGCTCTGCAGAGAAAAAAAAATAAGCTAAGAAAGTTCCTCTGACCAGCCGTTTGTTTTAATTCGGCCCAAATGCTGTGGGTTTAAACGTTCCCGGCCAAAGATGTTAATGGGATGCACGGTTTGTTTGACATCTGGCTGTGTCTGTAGGTGGTTTATTCTTTTAGTCAACTTGTCGCTCAGATATTTTGTGCAGAAATATATAACGTCAGAGGAGAGGTTGTGATGTGGGGGATGAAATTCACCACGTCTCCTCTTGTAGTGATCTTTAAATGTGCCAGATTTGAAACAGACGTCGGTTTTCACAATTCGCCATATTTTCTGTGCGCGGACGTCCTAAAATACCTATATTTTTATCCTTGGCTTTCCCGGTCACTCATCTGTTCAGGTTTTCCAAGGGAGAGATTATGGGTCTGCCTCTCCCTTGTTTGCTCTCTATTTTGCCAGTGAATGCAGTATTATGTTCGACACCTTCATGTCGAAAAAAATGTTCAGAAATTGTATAATTATTTTCCTTTCTAAAATTATGTTTTTTAATGAGCTGCATTTTTATTTGGGCTTTTTTCACTACTACCTCGTTTGAATTCTTTTCCTTCCATGTAATTCTCAAATGTCTCAGAGCCTGTCTAGTATTCTCAGCTATATAATACACTAGTTTAGTAATACATGTAATAATAATAGAAAATATTAATAACTCCGCAGCTCGTTTTGTGAGCTTTACAACTAGTAATGTTCATTGAGGTATTGCTTTCAGGATTGGACTCACTTTATTGAAGCTGCAATTTTTTATTTTTTTTTTCTGTGGAATATGTAGCATCGGATGTAATGATAGATTCCAGATATTTAAACTTTTAAATTTGTTTGATCCTTTCGCTTTTGCTCATGAGATTACAAATCCCAGCAGATACTCAATTAAAAAAGTCTTCCCCTCTCGGAAATCGTGCTCACGTCTTTTGTATGTTCTAGCAACAAGCCAGTTACAGTCGACGCCGGTTGTGTAATGGTTAAGCGCATCGCTGTCGCACACAGGAGACCCAAGTTCGATCTCCAAATGTAGAGAGCATTTTATTCAGTATCTCAGTCTGTTTACCGGAATGTTGATCCAGACAGACAGGATCAGATGCTTTCGTCTTAAATGATTTAAAGTATGGCGATGGAGGCGTCAAAACTCCTGAATTAAAAATAAATGTTACGTCAGACACGACCGTGCAATTAGAGTGTAAACGTCAAAGAAAAAAAATAAACAAACAAAAAAGACCAACCAAAACTATCAATCATTTGCCACAAATCTCAAATCATATACCTCTATAGTTAGGAAACATCAAATAACAACAACAGGCACGCGCCATCAGTTCTTCCTCGGGTAACTAAGCTTGAGTAATGGGAGCCAAGCAAAAAGATCGGCCGCTTTTTTTTTTTTTATTACACTTGGACGCATTCACGTCAGTGTTGTATGATTTACGCCGAGTTAGAGTCTTAATGTCAAGTGTGCGCCTCAAGCAAACTATTTCTTCTTAGGGTCTACCCATCCCACTACCTCTCTCCCTGTCTCCCCTCCCCTCCTCTCTCTCTCTCTCTCTCTCTCTCTCTGTGTCTCTCTCTCTGTCTCTCTCTGTCTCTCTCTCTCTGTCTCTCTCTGTCTCTGTCTCTCTCTCTCTCTCTCTCTCTCTCTCTCTCTCTCTCTCTCTCTCTCTCTCCCTCCCTCTTTCTCCCCCAGACCCACCCACTCCTTTCCCTGACCTCAATTTATTTCTTGCCCTCATTCAATCTCTACCAGTCCTCTTCTCAGGCGATATTTAGTACTAGTAGCACTCTACCAGTCGTATCTTCATGGTGTAAACTTAACATGGGCACAGTTGCTGTAGTTATTGCATAAATTCCTGTTAAATCAACCATGAAACTCAAGCCATACATCTCATGCAGTCCCCTTGGTTTATTGGGCATATGTAACTTCTGCGTCCATAATGCTATATATACACACACAGACACATATATATCATATAAATTATATGATATATTATATGTAATCGATTTGAAGCTTGGACTACTACCTCATGCAGCTCATACAGCATACCCATGTATAGGTATACACATTCTGCTTTTTTAAAAATACATTAATACTACGATTCGAGATGCTCGAGATGTAACCCCTGTTTCCCTGTTCTGTATGTCACAGACTTGAAATTTTGTATATACCTACTAAAGCATGGTTTCTATAAAATGTAACAGTCGTTGATCTCAGTGATTTTTTTTGTTTGTTTTCATTTCATTTGATTTAAACAGTGGTCAAACGCAGTGACCATTTCTGCTTCGGCCAGAGTCCTTTGTGCAGCAATTTGCTTCGAGCACAATTTCTTCCTCGTCTTCAAATCGCTGCCCTTCAGCCTTTCTTTGATTTTGGGGAAGAAATGAAACTTGAATGTGGAACATTGTGGTTGTTCAAGGACTTCCCACTGCCAGGAGTAAAGGAAATCGGTGACCTTTCAAGCAATGTGCACAGGCGCGTTCTCATGATGGAAGCCATCTTGATCAAGCAGACCCGGGCGCTTTCTTCTGATTGCTGGTCTTAGCTTTGTTTGAAGAACCATCTTGGACTAATTAGCGCTGACTATTGTGCTCATGAGAACTAGACAGTTCAAAACCCACACGTAATGATCGAAAAACATAATGTGCATCACTTTCAAATCACCTTTTCTTGCGTCGAACTTTCTGGGATCGTGGTGATCCTAGGTTTCTTTATGATATTCTACTGATAGTCCTTTCAGTTTCAGCTTCGAGTTTGATAGCCTAACCACTAGGCCACCGATGTCATTTGCTGGTCGGACAAAAACCATGATTTATATTCTTTAGTCCTTTTTGTGAAATCTTAGTTCATTCCTTCTTGATGGCAATAAATGTCAACCAAACAACTTTGCCCTCTTATATCTGATCACGTTACTGCGCAAGCAAGAGTTATAATTATAAGGTCATGTTTGATAATCTCTCTCTCTCTCTCTCTCTCTCTCTCTCTCTCTCTCTCTCTCTCTCTCTATCTATCTATCTATCTATCTATCTATCTATCTATCTATCTATCTCTTTTTTTCTTTCTCTATCTCTCTTTCTCTCTCTCACATTCTCTCTCTCACATTCTCTCTCTCACATTCTCTCTCTCACATTCTCTCTCTGGGTCTCTCTCGCCCCTTTCTTCCTAACCTACTCCTCTCCCTCTTTGATCTCTTTCCTCTGCCCGCCCCCCCCCCCTCTTTCTCTCTCTCTCTCTCTCTCTCTCTCTCTCTCTCTCTCTCTCTCTCTCTCTCTCTCTCTACCTCTCTTGCCCTGTTCTTTTTTTTCAGAACCTCTATGGAGACGTTTGTTTGTTCCCACTTATTACTTCCGTCAATCGTGGATACTCCTGCCTCGCCGCAAGAGTACGCAGATCAGGGCTGCTGATCTGTGGGCCGGCCCGGAGGGTCAGTAAATCAATCCGCGTCAGTTATGGACACGGAGGAGAACGGCTATCAAAATTTTCATTTCCGGCGGCTTGTTCTTATTACTTTCGGCAATTCTTATTGAGTACATTATTATACTTCTGTCAGGAGGGAGAACACAAAGTAGTAGAGAAACAAAGACGTGACCATAACTGTCATAATAAGAAGGCAACGAGGGCTAAATGGCCAACAGGTTGTATAAGGTTTGTTGAGTACAGGGTTTTACGGCGCTCGCAACTGCATAAGGTTATATGAGCGCGTGAATGTATAAGGTTTACAATTTTGAAGGCTCTCGTCAAATATAAAAGTATTTTACGCTTAGAGCTTGGAGCATGATTCACGATTAAAAACAAACCTTTTTCTATCACGCGGAAAATTATATTCGAGGCAACATAATTTGATGCTTTGTATTGATACCAACCTGAAGCTAAACCTAGTCTTGTTTGTATCCTTCAGATCGGTACCGTAGCTTTTTATCAATTAATTAATTAATTAATTTAATCAATTGGGGGAGGGAGGGGGGGTTTACAGTCCACGTTGAAGGCAAATTGTGCACTATAATGTAACTCATGTTTTTTCCAAGTATTTTTGGAGAGGAACACAATTAGTAAGACGATCTTTCTCACTTTTAATATAACTTTAAAACAGCACGCAGCACGCATAAAATCAAATTACAAAAGTAGATTTGGATTTAGAAGCAATCATCCCGCAGTTACTATTTTTAAAAATGGGGTTTCTTTTTTGGAATGTGGCCATTTAAGACGTAGATAACTAGCTCTACATATTGTGGACAGCTTTTTCTTCATTATAAGAGGAAACATCAAAGACTCATTTTCTCGGCAACTCAGAAAGCTTTTTGTTTAGATTGGCACACACACACACACACACACACACACACAATCACACACTCACACACACACACACACACACA
>NW_004797378.1:912679-915894 GCF_000002075.1 Aplysia californica | reverse complement strand
TGCAACACCATCATCATCATCATCATCATCATCATCTTTTTTAGCAGCAGCACCACCAATATCTCTCTCTCTCTCTCTCTCTCCTCCTCCTCCTCTCCCTCCTCCTCGTCTTCCCCCCCCCTCTCCCCCTTCCCCTCCATCTCCCCCAACTCCCCACTTCACTCTTTATCCCCTTCTCTCACCACGTCTCCACACCGCACCCTTATAAGATTTGACAGTACCCCCACAGTGTGACATTCACATACTAGTGCTGGGCGAAGAATCGATTCCGAAACCGATTCCCGCGGTTAGTGCAACAGAGGAAAAGTTCCGATTCTCTTTTCTGTAAACCAACGGTTACCAATTGGGCTACTATATTTGTTTTTTATTATTAAAATAGTATTCTTTTTTTTTTAAACGTATTTTTGAAAAGAAAAATGTTTGTGCTTCACCGTGTTTCGAAATCGAGATTATTCTTTAATCGAAACTGGCTAGGTGTTGAATTTATCGGAAGTAAAAGTAATTGCTCCTTTGCAAGAAGTAGTCATGTAATTGTCTAGAGGTCGGAATCACTGGAAGAAATCATGGACACCCGGAAGAAATCACACCAGTGGGAAGAAATTGAGCACGGACTCGATTCCTACGATTCCTAGTTTGCAGTAATCGAGAACCGCCTACCTCTACCACATACGACTCGATCGTTCATGCTGTCAGGCGGACGGCTATCTGATTAAAGTACACACAACCCTACGCAGTCGTTCCTGTCTATCATTCACGGTTTGCTTTCATTTCCTTTTTTTTTTCGTTTCACTTCCATTGAAACAAATTGCCCTTTCTATCTCTCCACCTCTCTCTATCTCTCCCTGTCTCTCCATTTCCATATCTCCTTCTCTCTCTTACTCTCTCCCTCTGTTTCCGTTTCACTCTCTGGTTTCACTAATCATTCTTAATTATCTATCTCTCACTATTCCTATCTCTCTCTCTCTCTCTCTCTCTCTCTCTCTCTCTCTCTCTCTCTCTCTCTCTCTCTCTCTCTCTCTCTCTCTTCCCCTCTCCCTCTCTGTACTATATATATATATATATATATATATATATATATATATATATATATATATAATGTATGTGTGTATATATATATATACATATATATAATATATATGTATATATGTACACATATTATGTATATATATACATGTATATGTGTATATATATATATGTATATGTATACATGTGTTTATGTGTGTGTGTGTGTGTGTGTGTGTGTGTGTGTGTGTGTGTGTGTGTGTGTGTGTGTGTATGTGTGTGTGTGTGTGTGTGTGTGTGTGTGTGTGTGTGAGTGTGCTCTTCTCCCACCCCAACAACCCTTCTCAGAGTAACGTTCATTTCTCATTTCTATCTTATATAACAAGTAATCCACAATTTCAAATTAATTTGTTAATTTTTGGAGGCGTTTCCTTTTTTTAACGTTCCAATTTGAATTTGATGTTTCAATTTACCTTGCTTTATCTTACTCGAGAACATACACTTCTTGTATCTCATTCTCATGAATCTTATTTCCCCGATCTCCCCTCAAACTCTCAAAACCCCTACAGCTCTGCCAAACACTTATAGACCAAATATATTCTCTCATTTTTTAACAATCATCTACACTTAACGCTTAATAAGATTGATTTATTCGCTCTCTTGCGTTTCAGATATCGTTAATATATATTTTATATCGTTGATGGATAATTTTTCGTTTGATATCTTTTCTTTCTTTTGTTCTCTTTTCTTTCTTTTGTTCTCTTTTCTTTAATTTATTCCTTCATTCTTTCTCCCCCTCTTTCCGAATCTCTCTTCTCTCTCTCACTCTCTCTCTCTCTCTCTCTCTCTCTCTCTCTCTTTCTCTCTCTGACTCTCTCTTTCAAAAAACAGCCTAGGGGGTACTTACAGACAGATGGATAGACAGAAAGACACACACACATCCACACATCTCTATACACAATCATCCGACTGCGTTCAAGCACAAGTGTGTACAAAACCAATGCCAATGACTTGATTGGCTTCTCCTTCACTTTCTATTCCTTCTTTGTCAAAAACATTTCTGTTCCATTGCTCCCCACGGACAGCCATCTAGCTGTAGAGCCCTCCGAATTTGACAGAACTGACAGAAGCAATGTCCAGTTGTCTAGTCGGACTTGCCGGGTCAGTCGGGATCAATTCGACTTTGGTGGACACAGCTGAAAAAAGGTAAATGTAAGAAGAACTTAAATTTCCGAGTTCAAATGAGTGCGCAAAGTCTAGCAGGGAACAAGCACAAGGAGTAAATAATAAATCAATATAACATGCATTGGGATTTTAAAAATATATTAATACCAATACAGGGAATTGAGGAGAGAGAAAGAGGGTGGGGGAAGGAAGACAGAATGTTATATCTTGAATACTGGGGTGGTTTGTTTTGTAAATTGCTTTTGGTTGTTGTTGTTTTTTTCAAAAAAATTTATTTTTCATTGATAACGCCTGAAAGCACATTAAACTCCTCCCTCTTTCAAGAAACCCCAAAACACCCTTTAGGGCATCATCATCATCATCATCATCATCATCATCATCATCATGATCATCATTATCATCATCTTCACCATCATCTTGAAGTATTCGTCCAGCGCGCTCATATGACCTGATGTAGAGTTGCCAACGTGTAAAACAGTTACCAAATTGAACGAACTATTCGAACTAGAATATATGTGAATAAAACAACTGATTGAACCCAAGAAGGTACAGTTTCCCCAACACAGATTGTTATGCTTCTCTAAATTAATAAAAATGCGCACTGAAAATACACAAGTAGTAACCACGGTTGGGCTCTGTAAGTTAGGCATTATTTCATTTGGAATGAGCACCTTTTGTACAGGAAGCACAGGGTAAATTTAACTATAAATTCAAAATTGTATCCGAAAAAGCTCAATACTATGATATTATTGTAAAACTTCTAGTAAAATCTTGATCTTGTTTTCTGAAACAAAACCAGGCTATGAAGCTCTTTTATTTTTAACGTTGGAAAAATGCGGAACTGTGTGAAAGAAGAAGCTCTTTATACAGTGCTCTTGATTTTATGTATCCGATTGAGATCATCTGTGAGTTTAGCTGTATATATGTCGATGATGCGGTAGCTAGCAAGGTCTATAACGTCTCTTCCTCCTCCGATGTTAAATGTAACCATTAGTTTACTATGGACAAACTATTATTTTACTCACGGA
>NW_004797378.1:892679-907679 GCF_000002075.1 Aplysia californica | reverse complement strand
TTCGTGCTTTTCGTCAACGTTTTTTCAGTAAAATCCACCTAGAAATTTTTAATGGACACACAAGGTATTTAGTAAAGAGAACAAATCCATTAAATTTGCCCAGCAGGCAAAAAGTTGTCTGTGTCTTTGATTTCATTATTTGGACGAGCGTCTGATTTCACCACGTTGCTACACATTTAGGTTTGCATAAATGTGAAAAAAAAATGCTAAAGAAAAAATGGAGCTCCAGGAGTGATGCCCAAGACTGAAAAATATCAACACTGTTTTTGTGAAGTAAATTGATGATGTCAGGGAGATACCGTTATCTTTTTTTTGTCTTTCCATGACCTGATTTATTATTGGTACTTCTGGATGTCAGCCACAGGGGCGCGAAGTCGTTCATTTAACAAAGGTTGTGAAATTCAAGATAAAAAGTCCTCCGCAGTTCTACCCGTAGTAATTTGTAGATACCCTACACGATACGCCCATCTTAATGATAGTACCAAATCCTCAGGAATGAAAGGTCGCGAAGGACGTCATAGGGGAATAATTTTTACTTTCCTGAATATAAGAGAGAACTGTCTTGAAGGGCGCCGTTGGAATTGCCGCAACATGAAAAATGAGGGCATCGTGGTGGCCAAGTTAGTATGATTAGTCAGCACAAATATTAGTTATGCTACACAATCTGGAAATTTGAATTCAATGTGCGCATGCGCGTTAATAAACAATAATATAAATAAATAGCACTTGTATAGCGCATATCCCCGCCCAACAGCAGGCTATGTGCGCTTTACACTATATTATTACCCCAGCAGACCATAGAACACTCCGAAACATTCTCAGCTTCCCGGGAAGCATACAGTGCAAGCAGCTGCTTATGCGCTCAAACACTAACAAACTGACAAGATCTTTCCCTGTCTATAGCCGGGTACCCATTCCCACATTTGTGAAGTGAGGAAAATTCGTGTAAAGTGCTTTTCCCAAGGACACAACATCGGGTCCCTGACGGGATTCGAACCCACGACCTTACGGAGTCCGAGAGCCTAACCACTGACGCTACATTATCTATAAATAATGTTAGCTTGTCTTGGTGTAGATATATTTTGATAGCCTGTCATTATGAACCATATCTGGTGTTTGTAAGGATGAGATGGCAGGATATGATATTGCTGTTCTTTTATTATTTCTTTGTTAATTAATAAGACAACTACTAAATGATTTTGTTGCAAAAACTCAAATTCCTTAAGGAGTAATGTTGTTCCTAACAGTAACCGGGTATAGACTGCATGTCCTGGTGTACCTGGTACCTGGTACCACGCTAAATACGTTCTTAATTGGATGAGAACCCACGTGAGACTAAAGCGTATATTGAAAAAGATAGGGGTACATCATCACGTTTCGTCAGAACTCCAAGTTCTAATAAAACCCTTTCAAGTGAGTTCGTTTAGAAAAAGTAGTTTGCGTATTTGCGTTGTATTATTATTATATCATACCGTCTCAGAAAGTTTAAAAGTTACAAAAGTTGACATCTTTTGAACCAATTTAGATCTCTCAAACGTGCAATGATGATCATTTTAAATTTGCTAAACAGCTACTTGTTTAGTTGCGAGATCCCCGTACATTCCCGTTTTCTACCCTTCTCTTTCGTTTGTTAGACCCGCCCAAGGTTGGTCCTTAAGTACATCTTTTCTCCTTGGCCTCCCTATCATCTTAACAGCACGCCAGCCCTCTCACTGTGCCACACGGCAGGAAAGAAGAAAGATAAGCAAAACTCTCGGATAATCCTATGAATAATAAATTCCGAGTGGTTTATGGACGATGACATGTTCCCAGCTCACGTTTTTGGCTCTAAGCGATCGTTGATGTCAATATTGTTTCCCGAGACGACCAATAAATCTGCGAGATGTTCTCTCTCTGGAGGCCGACATGGAAACAGAAATTGTTATCGATGATGTTCTCTCTCCAGTTGCGACTACGGTCATTCATTCAACACACTGGTAATTTCTGTAGTGGGAGTTCATTCATAGTGATGATTATAAATGGCTCATCTATTGTAGATCGGGCAAGAGGTGCGATCAAATTAATAATTGGTGAACTTCTGTCGCGTCGCAGGCGTGCACACTGCATTCATTTCGGAATCTCTTCCAATCTGTTATGGTCATACGACAATCACAGCTTTCATAAAAGAAGCATTTGCATGACTTCTGGGTACAATTTTACACGGACCACCCGCACGCTTGGAGAATACCCGTTTTACCTATGAGAAATCGCCAAACCTATTCAAAGAATGTGCCTTTGTTCCCCCGGTAGAAAATCGTTCCATCCTTGCCAAAGTGTCCTCTCTACAATACACCAGTGCCCTCGCTGTTCAACACTGTACGAATGATGAAAGATAACTAAAAATCTTTAATATGCATCCCCAACAATCTACGAGTAATAAGGAAAATGTCGCCAACAGTGCTGACGACGTCACTCCTTAGATACAATAAGAGAAAGAAATGGGCGCGGTAGAGATGTTGCAATCGGCTTTCCTGATGAAGTTTTAGTTTTACATCGTTTCCCAAAGACCTTTTTTAAAAATATTAAATTAAAAAAAAACAATTTCAGCTACTTTTTTAAAAAAAATATCAAGTATACAACAATGCAAATCATATGTATTCTGCTTAAAGTAAAAAAAAAGAAATAAAAGCTTTCTACTCATGAATGTCGCATCGTAGACTTGCATAAAGAGGATTCAAGTTTTCTTGAAAAGGTGTCTAAGAAAGTTACTGATTAAGAGGGGGTGCTGTAGAATAAGTCTATCTCAACTAATACCACTCCTGTGGAGCATATATTTGGTGTGGACGATTATATGGCAATGGAGATTTGTTAGCAGTTGTCAAAAAAAATTACTGATTCGGTTACCATGGAAACGGCGCCCATATTGAATTTTAGAGACACAATGTGGTACAATTTCCTCACCTTATTTACAGACAGATTAGGTTCAAACTTAGCATGCACACTGAGAAGACAAAGATAAAACTTTCTGTATGAGGAATTTTGTATATCTACTTTAGTTTTTTTATTTTATGGCACTTTCAAATCTGACTCTAGTGAAAGAGCGGAAAAACTGGAAAAATCGAGCTTTTCAAGCTCACAGATTAGTAATCAACCCATTTATCAGTAATTCCTCTTACAAAAAGTTAGATTTGCATGGTTTCAACATTCTGTGAACGTTTTATTGAAATCGAGTCAGAAATAGAGCAGAAAAATGGTACACACCATAAAAAAAATAGAATGCCTTTTTTTGGGACAAAATTGGCAAATATTTTCTCTAAAGGAGACTTGACCCTTCGTTCTAAAATTCCCCAAACACCACGATAGGGTGCAGGGAGGATTGTGTACTTTCTAGATATTGTTCAGGACATGTCCAGGAATGGTAAAGTGTAATTATCTCATTTTGTGTAATTTGGTCCCAAACAGGGTCACCAACGAAGAAGTGTAAATGAAAACAAGATAAATCCCAGTCAGTGATGAGGTAGGAAGAAGGCGGTGGCAATGGATTGGACATACTCTCAGGAAGTCAGGCAGCTGCATAACAAAGAAAGTGTTGGATAGGAATCTACAGGGTAAAATATTTGGGGGAAGACCGCGTAGACCCTGGAGAAGAATAACAGATAGAAAAATGGGAAGACATGGAATAACACCAAGAGTCTAGCCCAGGGTAGAGAAAGATTTATGGAAAGTGTTTGATCGTGGTCTATACCCTGGTGCAGGTGAGAAAGGCAACGATGATGATGATGACTCATGAAAGCATATTTTTCTAAACGTCGTAGCCGATGTGTCCCCCTCATTTTGTTTCTTTTTCCAAAATAAAAGTAAATTTAGAATTTTTGCTTACGCCCTATGTATGCAGCCTGCGTCACTCCCTGGTCTTAGGATCAAACGCGCTCTCATAATTATGATAATCTAGATTTCGCACCGGAAATATTTTCCTGTCTAAAATAGAAGACAAAACACTCATATTATGACGATTAATGTACAACATTATGTGACCCAGGTTTAATCTTCCAAGGTGAAGATGTGCTTTGTCATCACACAATGGGATTTGATTCTATATCAACATTAATGCAGATTACGCAATCGGGTTGGGGTGAGTGGGCAACTCTTTGACACACTGCAAAACTCGTGGAGGAATAATGGAAGATGAACGCACATAAAAGCCTTTGCTTTGATGTGCATGTGTGGCAGTTATTGTGGTGAATCGTCGAGTCGATGTTTGCAGTCTAATTTGTTTTTAAAAAATTTTGCTCGTTCTCTCCTTAGTTTTTCAATATGGTGGGTTCAGAGTGCACTGTTCAAAGAAAACCTATCTCTGTTAAGCAGAACTCAAACCCCCAAAAACAAAACAATCAACAGTCTCCCCCCCTTCCTCTCATATATACACACATTACAGAAACAGACAGACATACAAACAAACCAACAATCAAACACACACACACACACATACAAACACACTTGCACGTACGCACCCGGGGCTTTCATGGCCTAGAGGTAAAGGTGTTGGACTTTCAATCAAAGGTCCCTGGTTCGAATCCGGGAAGAGTTCTTCTGTAAAATTATCTCCTTCCACCTCCTTTATAACCATGTCCTGTCGTCTGCTTTCGTCTCCTCTTTCTGCCCCAACCCCGTCACATCCTTTGCCCCCTCTTCTGTGCTCCTGACTTTTTCTGCAGCCTGCCTTTCTACTGCTACTCTTTGGCTCCTTCTTACTGTTGTCTTTCAGCCACACCCCTGATCTTCTGGTAGGAAAGATCCTACACCTAGCCGTCTCGGACAAAGTCAAAAAATCTCGGAGGGATCGTGTGCAAGTTGCGCACCGTATAAATCCCTTGGAGGTCTAAAAATCGATAAGAGTAGGCTTCGGCCGCCACCCGTGCAAAATTCAAAATTTCCTACCAAATGAAAATGTTTGATGTGTCCCGCGCGCTCATATGACCTTATACAGTTGCGAGTGCCGTAAAACACTTACCCCCCGCCCCCCCCCCCTAAAAAACACACCAAAAAAACCCAACAAAAACAAACAAACTCCCTCCACCTCCCCCTCTCCCCCTTTGTCTCTCATTTTTTCTTATTCTCTCTATTATCTCTCCTTCCATCTTCCACTTAATCTTCGTCTGTCGTATTCATACTTTTTAAAGTCACACTGAAGCCGCCCCACTCCCCACCTCCACGTTATTTCCTTCTCCTCCTGGACACTACCCTTTCCTCATGTTTACGTTAATGCTCTTGGTCGACGCATTCAATGTGAAGATTCCAATCTGGAAATATCTTTAATGAGTTTATTGACATTTCTGTCTGGAGAGAGAGGGCCCAGCTTTATAACATTCTTTCTTTCAGGGGACCCACAATTCATCAGATATGACGGCTCATAGCTTTGTAATAACACCGTCCTAAGAGCATTGTCTGCAGCAACTTGGACATTGTGGAATCGTGAAGCTGATTCCTATAGCCATCATCAAAGATAGAACGACAGAAAAGGACAGAGAGAATAAGATAGAAAGAGAGAGACAGCGCAACCAAATCGAGAGAATGACAGACAGATTGAAGGACACGGGGGGGGGTAGACAAAGGCGGACAGAGCGAGACAGACTTAGGGAGAGGGAGAGGGGGAGGGGGTGAGACAAATAGAGACAGGGGGAGACTGAGAGAGACAGAGAGAAAGATGGGGGTGGGAGTGGTTTGAAAAGTTTGGAGGCACATAGCAAATAGAAAAAGAAGCAACGAATCACACGTGTGCTCATATAGGCTGAAAGACAGGCAGACCACGAGGATTAATAAACCAAACATACAAGTAAACACTAAAACATACACCCACATATATACAGACTTCAACTAAAGTTAGGGACACTTGCAAACACTCTGAGAAGTCTTCTTGGGTCGACCTGCACGTGGGCATTTTTGGACTGATCCAGTGGCGTGATGGTGCTGCCTCAGGCGGACAATGACAGAGTATGACACTGAGAGCCTTATGGCAACTTCTCGGACTCCAACTCCATCCTCCAGCCATGCCATAGCTCTGGAAGGATCAAAGTCTCAAAGCTTTCGTCTTGGTGGTATGTTGATGCGATACCGAATTTTTCGCACACCGCGGCTTATATTGCCACCAAAGTGAGCACAGTTCGAGACCGTACGTACGTTTATGACATGCACCAGAAATTTTAACTGAGGAAAGTCCTTGGTGTCGCTCACAAGTCGATGAAAAACAGCAAATTTGGCTAAAATTCCCCGGGGATTTCCGTGCTGCACGAGGTGGTTTTTTGGTCTTTTAGGAGGCTTTGCAGTACGCGTTGGTAACCCATTAACACTTTCAAAGCAAACATTTTGAAACATTCCTTGCTGTCGTTTTTTCGGATATTAAAAAAACTAGAACTGTCTTTCAAAGTGGTCCTTAACTTTTGTTGAAGTCTGTATATATATATATATATCGAGGGTACGATTCCAAAAAGTCGTATTTAAAATTTGCTACTTTTCAGGAGACGAAAAAAACTGTTTTATTTCCAAACGGTTAAAGATACTGGTTTCATTTTTTGCATGTGAGCCTCAAAATACAGTCCACGCTCGTACTTCTAATGAGCTTGGGGCTGCCTATGCCACTTTTCCTGTAATGATGAGTTACGATAAACTACGAATCGAAACTTGCAAGCAAACTGTAGTGACTCAAGTTACGACAGTCAGATGTTGAAGACAAAGTGTCGTATCTTGAGTTACGACTTTTTGGATTCCAAATTTCGACAGACAGGGGTATTGCAACTCCAGATACGACAGTTTTATTGCCAAATCTTAGTATATTTCTCTTACTTACAAGTACTTACTACTTTTAGGAATGAAACCCTGGGTCAATCTTGACAGGAGGGTCTTGTGCGCTCTCGTGGAGAGTATAGCTCCCAAGTATCCCTGGCACAGCTCTGGTCATTCGACAATGTGTCCCCTTGTTGGGCTCGATCATGGTGGGGGACCAATAAAAACACTCACATGGAACCTTCATTAAACAAAAACCCTTCCCCAACTCTCAACGATATTAAAAAATCTCGCTCGCGGTAGCAGGTGCAAGACGGAAAAAGGACCTTTACGGCTGCCTCTGCCCTCCCCCTCTCAGAGACCTCCCGCGGCAGCTGTACTTGACCATCCGCCACACCGATGCGTAGAAAAAGATCACAGATCTCAAACTTTTTAAAGCAGGAGATGCACTACGACAGGTTCTGGGATACATTCCTACGATTGTCCAGAAAGTGTCTTCTGGTGCTCTCCTCATCAAGTGCGCATCGGATAAAGAACTGGCCGGACTTGAAACGAAGTCGATCTTCGGTGGTGTTCCTTGTGTGTCCGAGCGACACCAGAAGTTTAACCAGTCGAAGGGCGTGGTCCGCAGCCATGAGCTGAAGGGCTACTGCTCAAACCAAAAATTGTGGATAACTGCGAGGATGTGGTCGAAGCCCGCCGGATTACTCTTCGGCGGAGGGAGACCACACTTGAACCGAATATGATAATTCTAACTTTCGATTCGTGTCGCCCTCCAGCCACCGTTTGGGCATCGTACTTGGTCTTGGGCGTGCGACCCTATGTGCCAAACCCTCTGCACTGCTTTCAGTGTCTGAAAATTGGCCATGGTCAATCGTGATGGCTTGTCCTTGCAGCTCAAATTGCTAGGGTGAGCACACAGCCTTCAGCAAGGATTGCCCGACTTGGATCCAAGAACGCGCAATCCAAGAGTACAAAGCGCCAAATGGCTGCTCTTCTAAAAAAGCCCGCGCGCAAAGCTGTCTGCCCGCCATTAATGACTCCGGTCCCTGGCCGGTCATATGCGAGCGTACTCCGGCCAGTCACGAGGTCGACCGGTGCTTCCACTGTCGACCCCCAGAACCCGCGGTCAACAAGCGACTTGCTGCACCGAGACCCATAAAGGTTTTCCTACCCCTGCAGTACCCACCTTTATGGTGCCACTGACAAACCGCTCTGAGGGATGATGGGGTGTACTCTTTCTCCACCCCCTCTTCTCCCCTACCCCCCTTCTCCCCCTCCTCCCTCTCCTATCCCTTCTTCTTCTTTTTCTTCATCCCTCTGATGGAGTGTGAGGTGTCGCCTCCCCCCTCTTCCCACCCCCTCCATCTACTCCACCTCCCCCTTCCCCTTCAGCAGACATCCCCCTACCCCTCTAACCAAAGGAGGAGGACATCTCCAACACCCCTTCCCGGACTGACCCCGTGAAGGGCAGAGTCCGTCACTCCTCCAAATCCCCCACTAGACCACTAGGCCTCCCCCGCAAGGAGGAGTCAGAGTATTACTCCAAAGCCGGGGCCTTTGTGCCGAGGAATAAGATCTGGTTCTCTCAGTAAAGATGCTGCAGTAAAGAAAAAGAAGGCAGCATGTACAAAAAAAAGTCGACAACACCACCACAGAAAACAAAATTAATTACCTAAAAGGTCGAGCTGAGGCACGTAGATGCCTCAGGGAGAGCAAAAGACAATACATCTCCAAAATAAACAGCCAGACACCACTCAGCCAAATTTTAAAAATCGCTAAAAAAAAAATTAGGAAGACGCACAGACACCATCGGGCATATCCAGAGGCCGGATGGAACCACATCTGAAACACAGGTAGACATCGCAAACACAATAGCTACATCTCTTTTCAACAACTCATCCCAAGCAAACTACAACTTCTTCTTCTTCTTCTTCTATCCCGTGGTTGGGGCAACCGTGGGGGCACAACTGCATCTGAAAACCAGCTCTCGCCATCTATTTTTGTCCTCTGCTTTCCTCAGATTGTCACCCATCGTCTTTCCTGTCCACCCTGTAATGTTGTCCTCCCATCTCCTTCTCTGCCTTCCTCTCTTTCTCTTTCCTTGTACGGTTCCTTGCAGGACTGTTTTGGCTGTGGATCTTGTGACATGCCCATACCATTTTAGTTTTCGTCTCTTCACTGTGATCAGCAGATCTTTATATTGCCCCACTGCGTTGGTGATTCTCTTTCGTACTTCAGCATTGAAACGTGGTCTTTGTACGAGATGTCAAGGAGTCTGCGGTAACATCTCATCTCTGTGGTCTGAATCTTTTTCTCTAATTCTGCTGTTAGTGTCCACGACTCGCAGGCGTATAAAAATATTGAGATGCCCAGTGAGCGCATTAGTCTAATTTTTTAGTTGTGCGTGATGTTTCTGTCCCTCCAAATAGGCTTCCGTATTGACAGCGCAGCTGTTGTTTGCGCGATTCTAGAGATAATTTCTGGTCTTGGGCCTTCATCTGAGACGATTGATCTAAGGCATTTGAAGCTGTTGACGGTCTCAAGTTTCTCGCCCCTGACTTTGGAGTCTTGGCGTCTCGCCACTGTCATTCCTTTACCCAAACCAAACAAAGACCACACACACCCATCCAATTACAGACCAATAGCACTAACCAGCTGTCTGTGCAAATTTATAGATAGTATGATCTACAGGCAACTCATGTGGTTTCTGGAGACGACGGGCTCGCTGAGCGGTCTCTAGTGCGTATTTCGGAAAACTCGATCCACTCTGGATCAACTGGTCCGCCGGGAGACCTTTGTACGCGAGACGTTTGCCGAAGGAGGCCACGTGATGGCCATCTTTTTCGACCTAGAAAAAGCCTTCGACACAACCTGGAAGTACGGCATTCTCAGAGACCTGCACGCTCTCGGCATACGCGGTCACCTCCCTGCCTTCATTGGCAATTTCCTGAAAGAACCGTTCCTTCCAAGTTCGTGTCGGATTCTCTCTTTCAGATCCCCACCAACAGGAGGAAGGTGCCCCCCCCCCCCCACCCAGGGGAGTATCCTTTCTCCTCTCCCATTTGAAATCAAAAGAGATTCCATCTTAAAAACCCTCCAAAATAGCAAAGACAACTCGTTAAACGTTGACGACATCTTGATATGCTGCCGTTCGAAAAATCCTCAACTAAGATCTATGGAAAGGCAGCTGCTGTTAGTGTCCACGACTCGCAGGCGTATAAAAATATTGAGATGACCAGTGGGCGCATTAGTCTAATTTTTTAGCTGTGCGTGATGTTTCTGTCCCTCCAAATAGGCTTCAGTTTTGACAGCGCAGCTGTTTGCGCGATTCTGGAGAGAATTTCTGGTCTTGAGCCTTCATCTGAGACGATAGATCCGAGGTATTTGAAGCTGTTGACGGTCTCAAGTTTCTCGCCCCTGACTTTGATGTCCGCATTGATGCCACTGGTGTTATTGGTCATTAGCTTGGTTTTCTCGGCACTGATCTCCATGCCTAGGCTGCTGAGGTTGTGTCCAGCCGCTCCACTAGTGTGGCGAGCTCCTGTTCTTTTCCTGCTAATCCATCGATGTCATCGGCAAAGCGCAAGTTAGTAATTGTCCTGCCTCCAATACTGATTGTTCCATTGTGGTCTTCCAGAGTGTCAGTCAGGATTCGTTCTCGGAAGATGTTGAAGAGAGTGGGAGAGAGTAAACAGCCTTACCTCACCCCGACCTTTGTCCTGAACCAATCCCCCATGCTGCCGTTAAGGTAGACTGTGCTGGAGGTCTTGTCATATAGTTGATCAGGTTGGCGTTGATGTTATATTTCCTCATGGTTGCCCATAAGGCTGCATGCCAGACCCTGTCGAAGTCCTTTTTTAAAATCCACAAAGATATGGTATAGGTTTTGTTGGTGTTGGAGGTACCTCTCGCACAGTATTCTGAGGTTGAAGATCTGTTCTGTTGTGCTGCGCCCTAATCTAAAGCCTGCCTGCTCTTCGGCAATGATCTTCTCTGCCTGTGGTTTCAATCTGTTCAGCATTATCTTCAACATAACCTTACTAGGGTGGCTTATTAGACTGATGGTGCGGTAATTCTGACATAGTTGCAGGTTACCTTTCTTGGGGAGTGTAATCACTAGTGATTGTGTCCAGGTCTTATGATAGGCAAAGTTTAACACCTAGCCTTCTCGGATAAAGGCAAAAATTCTCGGAAGTCCTGTGTGCAACTTGCGCACGTTAACAATACCTTGGTTGTCCAAAAAAGCAGAATTCGGTTGCCACTCGGGCAAAATTCATAATTTACAACCAAATAAAAGATGTTTGTGTCCCGCACGCTCTTATGACCGTAAAAACACTTACAAAAATATACATGTGTATATGCGTGTTTGTGTATGTATTTATGTGAGACGTAATCCAACCACCCCAGCAACGACATTCCAGTGTCAACACTGCAACACACATTGTACATCCAACATCGGATTACACAACCACATGCGCGTCCACGGATGAGCTGCAAGATTTCATCGTCATCTTCGGCAACGAAGAACTACCTGTAATAATATGTGTATATATAATATCTGTGTGTGTGTGTGTGTGTGTGTGTGTGTGTGTGTGTGTGTGTGTGTGTGTGTGTGTGTGTGTGTGTGTGTGTGTGTGTGTGTGTGTGTGTGTGTGTGTGTGTGTGAGTATGAGTGTGTACAGAATCATGAGGCATCCTGGTGAAATCAGGCCTTCGTCAAAATAATGAAAAAAAGGAACTGGCATTTTCTGTCTGTTGGGCTTTTTTTTTTTTCGTCTTTTGGTTCAACACCTTCTATGTCATTTAAAAATTCAGGTCTAGATGGATTTTACTGAGAAGCGTTGATTAAAGGCACCAAATTTGAAAACTTATAGTTTTCAGGGACATTCAAGTTTTGGAAGTCACTAAACATTGGCGCCATTTTCTCGCTAACCTTACCCCAGAAAACTGGTGATCTTTTCCTCATTTACTCCACAATATCTCGACTTCTATTGAAGATAGATGGGTATGTTTTTCATCAAAAGCAAGACAAATGACCAGGCTTTAAGAAAATACCAATAACTTCATATGCCCAAAAATTGACGAGCTCCTGATTCCAACGCGTCGTTACTCTCTCTCTCTCTCTCTCTCTCTCTCTCTCTCTCTCTCTCTCTCTCTCTCACACACACACACACACACACACACACACACACACACACACACACACACACACACACATACACACACACACACACACACACATACACACACACATACACTCACATACACACGCACACAAATACACACATTCACACACAGAGACAGTCAAACGTCCTTATACCGGCACCCTTGGTACGTTGGTACAAGCATGATGTTGGCGGAATAGCTCTGGGCGGTTTACTTTAGATCTACCTGAAAGACACTGGGGTAGGCAATGGTTCGGCTTCTAAATGAGTGTCCCTAGAAACCGACTCCCATCTTTATAACCGTCACCACTGGCTTATAAAAATGAAGCCTGGTATCTAGACTAGAAGTTGGTTTTTTTTTTAATAGTCTATGCTTTTGTAACACTGTTATATAGCCCTGACTGCCCAACATGATTCAATAATGAGCACAAACCAAACTCTACACACAAAGAAATTCCATGATTGCAAAGTCCTACTGCATGATTAACACTTAATATTCCGTAGAATGTAAATTATTACGGAGGCTTGACTTTTCATAATAATATTTCGCGGGGTTCTGATTTGAAGTCGTTTATTCCTTGATCAGAATACGGCACGATTTAAGCAATGTAGGCGAAAGTAATGGGCATACTATTTCAGTAGGAAAAGGAATAGGCTCTCTGAAACCGAATTAAAGCCAGACTAACTTGGCGGAATCGAAGTGTCTTTAGTTTGAAAGGAACAAGAACACTTGGACCCTAGGAAAATTTAAAGATGAAATAATGTAAAACAAACAAACAACAACAAAAAAGGGAGAGAGAATGTGTATGTGTGTATGTGTGTATGTGTAAGTGTGCATTTGTGTGTGTGTGTATGAGTAAGTGTGTGTGTGTGTATGTGTGTGTAAGTGTGTGTGTGTGTGTATGTGTGTGTGTGTGTGTGTGTGTGTGTGTGTAAGCGTGTGTGTGTGTATGAGTGTGCGTGTAAGTGTGTGTGTGTGTATGTGTATGTGTGTGTGTGTGTGTGTGTGTGTGTGTGTGTATGTGCGTGTGTCTGTCACGGTGAGTCACCTGTACAAACGACCACTTCCCACTCAGCCCCCTGCGTTTGAATTATATCTTAATGACACCGTCCAAGAGGACCACCTGTCTAAAATATCACTTTTCTCTTTAACACCGGGTGATCATCTTGAGCAAGTTTGTATGTACCTCATTCAAGTGATGGTCTGACAGAGAAAACTACAGTTCACAGAACTGAATATATGCTTGGCTCTTGAAGTGTCTATGTATCTGAGAAGATGGGACATTTCGGCAAACGAGTTGTTTTAAAAATAACATTAATTTTAAATAACATTTTGCATCTTTATTTTTCAGATGTCATCTGACAACTAAAAAACTTAAAATACACGCTCTTTGTACAACGGCTCTTTGAACTAATAAATAAACCATACAAAGTGACTTCTTCCGCTAAAATCTGATAAAGAATTATTACATCTAGGGGGAGAAGAACTTTCCAACCGTATAACAAAGAACGGAAACAAACGAGAACGAATACACAATCTGAACAGAAGTTTGTGCTCATTTATGACCCCAGTCTTGTCAAACAGCAAACGACATTGCCAGTAGCTTTCGAACGTCGACGAGAGCTATTAGAGTTACTGTGGTGCTATTTCTAATAAAACATTTAAGAACATTTAACTGTTATTGCAACACCTAGGCCCATCAAGGTGGCACTTGTGGAATTAGCGCCTCATCACGCTTTGTGCTCCTGCGGAGCCAGACCAATAATAACAATTCCACCATGCAGAGAGTGACCTTCATGATTACCCCCCCCCCCCCACCCGCCCACCTCCCCCAACCTCATCCATTTTTCCCTTAAGGGTATTCACCTCACGGCATTCAAATTCAGCCGAAATGCATGTTGTTCCTTTCGTATTAGAGACAGGACGTGTGTTTCAACAGAACCCAGAGGCCAATTCAATTTCTTCCTAATGAACCTGACCACTCTGAGTACGATCATTTTGGACCCATGCCAGCCCAGGGTCGATATGGATCACTCAGAAAATCAGTATGTTTTGCAGAAAATCCGCTTTGCCCTGGTCCGAGATGTCTGGTCCTCCGAACGCTAGAGCAGATAAGATTTCCCCTTTAATAGCGTACGCTTCTTTGCAGACTCACACAAAGAATATAGCAAGATCGACACAGACCTGTCGGCGCGCACGAAACGAAAATGAACCATCGTCGCTAAGGTTGTATAACCTGTGTGCCCATGTTCCCACTCACAGTTCTGAATCAAGGCTACATAACGAGCAGGGCTCGCTTTTCCATCATCTACGTCACGCAATGCAACTCTCTCTGAGGCGTCGTATTTATTAGCTAAACTAGCAGTCGTGCACCCTGGTTCAAAAGGTGGGACATGGTGTATGCACTATTGAAAAGCCTTTCACGATAGGAAGCGACAGTGAGCTATATCATATTCCAGGCCTCGGCTGGAACTGCCAATGCGGACATGAAGCAATAAAGGACGCGGTTGTCTTTGCTGGGTATTAGACACGGAAATACGGAGCAATGTGCCAGAAGAGGTTTAACCAACAGAGTTCTTGGTTGAGATCAATGCGAAGAGACTAGACTATTTATTACTTACATAATATTTTTCTGCACTCAAAGGGTGGGTATGGTTCTGTGGGCGCCTTTATCAATTCTCTCTTAGACAGCGTCAGTTTCTGATGTGTTTGGAAGTGTATTAATCCTACCAAGCCGATACATTTTTGGAGCATTAGGTTGTCCTTCAGATAATAAACGAGACAACAACGCTATTTGTGTCTGGGGAGTCAAGTATGCCTAAAAGAGCTCACTTCTGTTAGGTTTTTTTCACACCGATTTCCATATTACTGTCTTAATCAACATGCAGATCGACGAGATACTAGAGAAGCAGAAAAAAGTCTATATTAAGCAACTTAGAGAAACTGAAAGGAAAGAAAAATCCGCAGGAACCAAATGGCTAGTCACGTTTTCAAAAATGTTCATGCAAATATGTGTAACATAATATTGCATTATACATATTTAAATTATACATACATATATATATATATATA
>NW_004797378.1:886215-890452 GCF_000002075.1 Aplysia californica | reverse complement strand
AGAGAGAGAGAAAGAGAGAGAGAGAGAAAGAGATATATATATATAGAGAGAGAGAGAGACAGAGACAGAGAGAGAGAGAGAGAGAGAGAGAGAGAGAGAGAGAGAGAGAGAGTAGTTTCCAGTGGCGTCGGTGGCCTAGTGGTTAGGCTCGGACTCGTAGTCGTGAGGTTACGGGTTCGGGGGTTCGTGCCGCGGACACTTTGAGTCCTGAAAAGTTTGCTACCACGCTAACGCTGTTGTTAATCTACTTCAAAAGGAATACACTATACACAAAGCAAGTGATTACGACATAATTCGTCTACAGATATTCCCATACAATACCAGAAGGCTTTGGAGCCCCAAAACACAATATTGGTAAACAAGCAGTAAAAATAACTTACCTTGTCACGCAAATGGAAAGTCGTTGGGGTATTCAAGTACAGAAGAAGCAGTATCAAAACAGGCAAGCCTGGTGCCAAGAGTTGACATTTCTACACTGGATTCTGTGTCAAAACAAGATCTCCGTAGTAATGGTGCACGCCCACGACTTCTCTCGCCTAGGGGCGAGGTAGCTTTTCATTCTTTGAGGTTACTCACTCCTAAAAATCTTCTATATACTCGTATGGTGAAGCACTCTTGTACAGTCTATGATTCTGCGGTGATTAGAAGGCCCTTTTAATATGCTTCTATGTCTTCTATTTCACTAAAAATAAATAACCTTTTCTGAAGATGGACTGGTAATGGTCAGACATTGACGGACGAACTATGATCATCATTGTTACCATGCTTCAGCTATTTCTGTCTGTGTACTTTTACTGAGATGTAACCTTCAAAATTTGTACTGGCAAAATATATTTTAAAAATCTCAAGAGACCTTCAAACAAAGCCATCTGTCAACAAGTTTAAGAATTAACAACAGCTCAAGTTTTAATAACATCTCCTAAAACTCCTCCTCTTATTAACCAGTTTTAAAAATGGCAGTGACCTGTTTTTGAAACTACGAGCAAGCTCCCACGTGAAGAGAGTAGGAAGTCGATATCTGTAGAATGAATGTTCAGTATGATCCACTACTCAAACACTGAAGTGTATTTCAGCTCGTCAAAACCATCGAAATCTAAGGGTTTAAGTTTAAATGTCTTAATAGAGGCACGGGTTTGTAAAAGTGTGACCACGAAGAGCACTCTCTAGATGTACACACACAACGAATAATCATGTATCCATTAAATGCTCCGATCAACATTTCGGTAGGGTAGCTTTCTAACTATTTAAACCAACATAAATATCGCCAATGTTGCAAAAAAAGACAATAAAAAGAGTACTCTAATGTCACCACTTTCTCTTTTGAAGTATGGTCAAGCAAAGTGATCTATTTTCCTTAAAGCAATTATGATCTGCAACAATATTTTTCCGGTTGTATGTTCCCTTCAAGACCAGACTATAGCGTCGACCCTTGACATACCCGTAAAGGCCAGGCGGGTACCTCCTATTGTTGACTATTGACTGGGTGGCCATGAAGAGAATGTCAAGAGTCACGGGAATGTACTGCTCTTGTCAACACCGGCACAGTTAGAGGAGCATCTCTCACATTCAGATAGATCTCGCGGACAGAAACAGAACGTTCTTCCTATTCAGTTCTCTGACTTGTGAGAGAAGAAGTATGGAACGCCTAGGGATAAATACGGAAGGAACATTGTTTCTGTGGTGTTACTATCTGTCTAGTGTAGAAGTAGTCTAGAATTAGCCGTGGGAGAATAGAAACTTACTAAAAAGGAGTACCAAGAAGGCACAGGGAAATAGTTATTATGTACTCGATATGTCAATATTGGTCCGCGGGGTTTAATGCACCCCGCATAATTTAGCTAAATTTGATCATTTTTTGCATACTTTCTTATTATTTTCCTTAGCATTCTTTGTTAACAAGATCGCATAATTTCACATTTCTTAGTCCAATTTGTATAATTTCAGTTGTTGTTGGGTTGGGTTTTTTTGCCTAAAACCGCGGGACAGCTATATGGAAGGGCAAAGGGGTGCTTGATGATGATGATGATGATGATGATGATGATGATGATGATGATGAGGATGAAGATGATGGTGATGGTGGTGGTGGTGGCGTTAATCATGACTAGTCACTATATTATTATGTTAGCACTTTTTAAAAAATAAATAAGCTTCGGGCACAGGCTGCACTTGTATGTATTAGGCCATTTTATCGTGGGACCGATGTACATATTCGGGAGCCAGTGAAAGAACTGAAACCAAAATAGTACCATTATATTTTTTCTCTTGAATTCCAACTCTGATGTCTCTCAGAATAATTCAGAAAAAAAACAATCTGAGCTGACACCAAGACTTTACAAAAGATATTGTGGCGCATGTAATTTTACTTACACTTGGTAGCCTATTTTAGTACCATCGTCATCGATACTATCAATAAAATCCAGCGCAGATGTCAGTACCCATATTAATGACGTTTACACCCCACCCTTCCACCCACTTAATTTTTCCATAATATCTTTCTCATTTCTCTTGTTGTTCTTTTTCTATTTTGTGAATACCTTACACAAAAACTAAGTTCTTACTGGGCGGTATCTAATAGTATACAGGCTCTTTGAACTCTATTTCCACTTTCGTTCGTTATGAAAACAGTTCCTCACTACCCACTTCTGTTCTGACCGCTCCTCTGCTATCTTTCACTCCTACACACATCACGGTTCCTAAACATCAGTTTTCGTTGTGTAGTGTACTCACAATCAACCCCCTCCCCCATCCCCAACCACCCGCGCCCTCCGCTCGCCCCAGACACAGGCACAAGCATTGCACACATGCAGTGTACTCACATAAAGTTCCTAACATGCATTGACCCCCACACACACACACACCACACCCTCACACACACACACACACACACACACACACACACACACACACACACACACACTCACACACACACACACACACACACACACTCACACACACACAACTATTAACAATCCGGCATGTTTAAAACCGTAAACCCAGAAATCTCTTAGTTCAATAAGCAGGGGAACATTCATTCGCTTTCAGTCTATGTCCCCCTTCATCCCTCTGATTCCAGAAACCTCAAAGTTTAGAGCCAGTGATTGCAAGAGCGTCTTTCCCGTCAACAAACGTATAGAAAAGGTTCCAGAATGTGGTTAAACCCAATACGTGCCATGATGTAAAATGAGGATAGCATTTTTATTAGCTAAATGTTCAAAAACTGAAGTGAGTATCCGTCTCTTCTGCGCTCTTTGAAACAATATAGATACGTTTATTATTTATTTATTTTTTTAGGAGAGAAAAGGTCATATCCATCGATTGAGAAAGCGATGGCCAAATACATCATATATTCAATATAGAAGAGCATTTTTAAAGAAATGAAGACTTGGATAATGTTTCGTTTACGGTAAAGATGTTAAACGTTCCGTCCATCGGGTTTTATCATCATCATCATCACCATCATCATCATCATCATCATCATCATCATCATCATCATCATCATCATCATCATCATCATCATCATCATCATCATTGTTGTTGTCGTTGTCGTCTTTGCATTTAGAAAAATCAGAGCAAGGAAGGGGAATCTTGAATCAGTAAATATAAAAAAGAAAAACTTTTTTGGTTACTAAAACGGCTCAACGTTTTGCCTTGAAAGCTTCCTCGGTAGTGATTTATCATTACCATCACCGTCGTTGCCGTTATTGTCGTCATCATCTTCGTTGTTGTCGTTGTCGTCGTTCTTCGACGTACCCATTATCATCCTCAAAATCATCATTGCGCTATTCGTCGAAATGAAAAATCAATTAATCAAGGCTTCGAAAAATCTCTTTAAAAGTCACTTTCCTCTCAATTTAAGATGTACTTGAAATGTTCTTGAATGCAATTTCCCCTGAGACAGCTTTTGGATGGGAGCGTGAGTTACCTTATTGGGCCAGCAATCAGGACTTTCACACTGACAAAATACAAATTCTGACTTAGCAACTACTAATGTTACGCCCTCCCCCACTTCCTCCTATCCAACTCCTTATCTCTCTCTCTCTCTCTCTCTCTCTCTCTCTCTCTCTCTCTCTCTCTCTCCCCTCTCTCTATCTCTCTCTTTCTCTCCCTCTCTCTCTCTCCATCTCTCTCTTTCTATCTATCTCTGTCAGTCTCTGTTTTTCTGACTGTCTGTCTGTCTGTCTGTCTGTCTGTCTGTCTGTCATTCAAGTACAGAAGAAGCAGTATCAAAACAGGCAAG
>NW_004797378.1:883636-886115 GCF_000002075.1 Aplysia californica | reverse complement strand
CTCTCTCTCTCTCTCTCTCTATGTTTTATTCTGGGAATTT
This sequence comes from Aplysia californica, assembly GCF_000002075.1. Taxonomy (NCBI): domain Eukaryota; kingdom Metazoa; phylum Mollusca; class Gastropoda; order Aplysiida; family Aplysiidae; genus Aplysia; species Aplysia californica. The sequence continues at coordinate 886,075 of NW_004797378.1, read as the reverse complement.
CCCACTCTTGCACTTAAGCATAAAATAGTACTTTGTTTTTTCACTTTAATTCGAACAAAAAACGATGAGAGACAAAAATGTATCAAATATTGGAGGGCAACTAAAAGGAAACTAAAAATAGTTGATTAAATTTTAAGGTCTTTAAAAAACTCAAAGCAATACGGTGCTCTGATGAAGGATAACAACTGCATTACAAGAAAATCTGTCATCCGAGAGATACAATATTGAATTTTTGAAAGGATAATGATAGCAGATTGGCAGACATGGACGAGCATCTCTCAAAATCTGATCTTGTAAAAACTATTTCTCTGTCCGAGCCTTGAAAATACTTTACACTAGCTTTAGTCCCCCCCCCCCCCTTACTTTACCCTAGGTGTGACCAGTAGCGTTGGGTGGGTTGTAAAGAGGGTGGGGCTTGCCGTGACCAAACATTGAGATCATTCAGAATATAAATATATATATTAGTGGCGTCGGTGGCCTATTGGTTAGGCTCTCGGACTCGCAATCGTAAGGTCGTGGGTTCGAATCCCGTCAGGGGCCCGACGTTGTGTCCTTGGGAAAGGCACTTTACACTCGGAGTGTTCTATGGTCTGCTGGGGTAATAATATAGTGTAAAGCGCATAGAGCCTGCTGTTGAGCGGGGATATGCGCTATACAAATGCTATCTATTATTATTATTATAAAGGATGAATAATGCCTGGAAAGACAGTAAAATACGCAGAAACACAACAACGTGAAAATATGAATAGATTCAAAGGTATTAGTGCCATACCTCGTTTGAAACCACGAAGATGACTCGCTTATTTGTTTTTATACATGGGCAAGATTTGGAAGGAAAGAACTATAATGCTAGAGAGCAGCCTTAGAAACAACAAGGCTGAGAAGCGCAAACGACGAAAGGAAAACAACAGAAATACAGAGCCTCGATCTACGACACTGACATGCAAGCACTGCGACAGAATCTGCGCTTCAAACAAAGGAAGAATTAGCCATGAAAGAAGCTGCATGAAGACAACCTTGAGACCATCTTAAGCTAAATTACCGTCTACACAGATGAAAAGAGCCATACATACATGATTTGTGTAGTAGTAAATAGTTGTAGACACTGAGTGAGACCAATCAGATCACTTTTCAAGTTACAATGGTTCAGAAGTTTCGTTTGGGTTTTCGTGGAGTTTTGCATTTTATCGGAATACGTTATTATGTGTTGTTCCTTTAAATATTTTGGTGAAATGTGAGGCAGCGTGGTGGAATCAGGCTCTGGTCAAAATAATCAAAGTGAAGAAACTGGCATTTTTTCGCAGGTTTGTGAATTTTTTTCAGTTTTTGGTTTTTGGGCTCAACACCTTTCATGCCCATTGCAGAACTCATTTCAGCGTGGATGTTTCTGAAAAACGTCGATTAAAGGCCCAAAATATGTAAATGTTCAGTTACCACGGACTCTTAAGTTAAGGAAATAACTAACATGTGGTAGCCATTTTCTCAATAATTTTACCTCTGAAAACAGGTGACCCTCACCTCCTTCATTCTCAAATATCTCGACTTATATTTAAGATAAACGGATATTTTTTCATGAAAATAAAGACAAGTGAACTAGCTTTAAGATTATACCAATAACTCTATGTGCTGAAAATTTGACGAGAGCCTGATTCCACCACGCTGTCTCACAAATGTTCTACTTTGATTTTAGTCAGAGAAGTAACTTTTTCTTGAAGAAAATCAGGTGGGGCTGGAGCTCCAAGCTCAATCCTACAAGACGCCACGTGATTAAGCACATAATATCGCTTTAGGGTGCCACAGAGTGGATCCGAGAGTTTCTCGGACGAGATTTCCTTCTGAGTGCACTATGGCTTGTTCCCGCTTTCGTCTGTCCGCGTTAAAAAAAATCTAGTTCATTTATTAATTAACCTTTGCCCAACAAAACTTTGCATAGCACCTCTTCAGGCCAACGACCAAACACTTTTTTAAAAAATCGTGATCCTGTTATAAAAAAAGTTTTTCTTTCTCTTCAGGCCCTAGGTTATGATTATTACAAATCGCTTTATGAATGCATACACGTGGTCACTAAATTAAATTACCTTGCCTACAAATTGCCTGTTTTGAGACAGCAACACCCCCCTGCTCCCATTTTCAGTGTCAGCTTGTCGATTTTTACCCCCCGGCTGTCTAGACGTCTCCACGTGATCCATGTGAGCCTAAATAATTACTCACCCCGTCATCTCTTGAATCGTGTTTCTAATGTCGTACGTTAAAGTGTGTTGAAAAAAATATGTCATTAAAATAAAATATGGGTCTAAGAGTTGGACGACCGACATAAAAAAAATCCTAATGTTTTATTTGTATTCTGTAAATCCCCTATTACTTTTATTTTGGAACCACTTTTGGCTAACTTCAAAGAAAATGTGTCGGTACGATAGTTTGAATTGACCTTAATAAATG
>NW_004797378.1:878921-882263 GCF_000002075.1 Aplysia californica | reverse complement strand
ATCCCCTCTATCTCTTATCCACACATTCTCCCTCTCTCTCTCTCTCTCTCTCTCTCTCTCTCTCTCTCTCTCTCTCTCTCTATCTATCTATCTATCTATCTATCTATCTATCTATCTATCTATCTATCTCTCATTCTCCTCAACACTCCCAACCCTCTGTCTGTCTGTCTGTATGTCTGTCTGTCTGTCTACCCCCTCTCTCTTTCAATCTCTCTCAATCTCTCAATCTCTTTCTCTCCCCTACCCCTCCCCACACACACACACAGAGTGATGGGTTCTTCAATTAATGTTTCTTTCTAAGAAAATATATATTTTTGTAAAAATATATCTGGAAATCATGGCGAGCTCTAAGTTACATAACAACCTTTTTAAAAGGAAAACAGCTTTCGGTGATACGGTGAAAACATACTTTGAAGCTGATTTTTATGAATTTTCTTTTACAGGTAAACACAGGCTGTAATACTAATAGTTGTTTAAGAAAAACCGTAGGATTGCAAAAAACTGTTTGGTGTTTTACATGTAGTATGAAAACCTTCACAGCAATTGCGCATTGTTGGCTGACAATGAAGAGTCTGTCTACGTACATCGCAAAAACCAACTCATCTGTTCCTCTTTTGGTGTCAAATCGGGGCCAAGGAAGTGTTTCTCAACCTTGTACATCTTGGGGCCTCTTTTGACTGTTCAGACGACTTGGGGGTTTATCTTCAAACAGTATACCCCCCCCCCCCCCGCCTTCGTTGTGGTAGGGCTGTCTAACCCTTGAGGATTACATTTTACAGAAAAAGCAAAAAAAGCTACCTAGTTTCATCACGTAGCATCATGGCGACTGGGAGGTTGTTCTGCTTCCTTTCTAAAATTTTAGAAGCATTTCAAGTCAAAATTTAGACCTGTCTTTACCTGAATGTATGCAATGGGTATGATATCGATTCCCTAAATACCAATGATAATTTAAAAAAAGTCATAATTTGTAGGTTAGCCTATCTTATCACAGGGGGCGACGATGTTTCGAAAACGAGAATACACAGCTTGGCAAGGACTATGCCAGCCCCAAAGCGTAAGTTTAAGACTCAGTAGTTGGGTGTTCCTGGCTTGGAAAACGTTCCTGATTTCTTATATCGCACTGTGCTTGCTTTTAAATAAGTCATGTTTAGCTGTAAAATTGTTAAAGTATAACGTGTATAGAAATTGGTACAGAACAAAGGCCAGTACTAAAGGACTAAAATGCTCGTTGACCACTGATGAGCGACGTCCTTGTGTCCTTGTCTAGAGCAATGGTCATGAGTTCACAATTGAAGGAAAGGGGGGGGGGGGGGGAGGGTAGAGCTTTAAGTAGTTTTGGAGGGGAGAGGAGAGTGATTCAGAAGGGAAGAGCTATATTGGGGTTTTAGCCAATGAGTGACGGCTGAGATAGGGAGCGGAAGTGCAGTAGGGAATGAGGTCAAATGGAATGGTAACGTTTAAGTCGAGGTAAGGAAGGGCAAAAGGTGGGCAAAAAGCTAACTGCCTAATCAGTAATACTATAACATGATGCACAGCAACTGCTGAGCACAAATTCCAACACAACATTACAGATTGGCATCAGCTCTGTTGGGGGAACACACTCTTGGATTGGCATCAGCTCTGTTGGGGGAACACACTCTTGAAACACACTCTTGATAGATCAAGAGTGTGTTCCCCCAACAGAGCTGATGCCAATCTGTAATTATTTCAACTGACGAGAAAGCCTGCAGTCCCAGCAACCATTTTACAGGCACAAAAACACTAACGCACGGACAATATCTTTCGCTGTCTACGTCAGGGTACTCATTCACACCCGTGCGAGGTATGTAAGGGAAATTCGTGTAAAAGGTCTTTCCCAAGGATACAAGGTCTGGCTGAACTAAACCTCCAACCCCCGCACTCTCAACCTCACGAGTATGAGTCCGAGAGACCCTATGTAAACATTCTACCTTTCCATTTTCCTCTAGTTCGTGACTACACATTGATCGGTGTTATGCGATTTGGGGGAAACAAATTTTCATCAACGCTTCGAATCGTGATGTCAGTATACAAGGTATTCAAGTTTTTGAATGGTTTTTTTAGAAAAATAATAATCAGTCCATCAGTAAATTTGTTGTTCAATACTCTGGTTGACTCCACGTATCACAAAGTTTCGTAATCATCAAATGGATCTATAAAGTATAGGTGCATTCACTTAAAAAGTTTTATAATACCCTAATTTTACTACGAGCTCAGAAATATGAAACGAAAATCCATCATCTGTAAAAATTACAGGACATTCGATTTGCTATGCTACGCTTCGAATAAAAGTGAGCAGTGTAAAAATTGTGAACGTTTTATGATAAAGTCAAATCGGCACAGCTGTACAGCACCACTACTCAAAGCGCTCAAACAACGAGCAGAAGGGGTAATTATAAACATGACATGACAACGCCCGGCCATCCAACCGGCCCCATCACTATTTTGTTTTCATCTTTCAACGAGACTGCAGCGGAAAAGAAAAATGCTAGACCTTCTACAGGAATGATTGTGTAGTCTGGAAGCACCGGGTCAGAAAAGAAATATAATATTCCTTCAAGTTGCTATTTGTCTTACTACGCGTGTATGATCAAGTTGATAGATCGGTGGCTTTCACAGTGAACGGTTCACGTTCACTTCACACGCACAAAAAAACAGACAAATGCAAATTTGACCCTAAATTCACCAAACAACAGCAAAATGTTCGGAAGGCTAAGGGATTAATGCACCTCGAAGATTACGTTGGCCTTTAAACACTCGGCTTTCACTTATCAGGTTACGTTACTCAAGCTAAAGTGCAGGACATAGAGTAAGCACTATTCTAGCGGTCGCAAAGCACAATACAAGAACGCGCCCCCTGGGGTGAGATCTCAGCAAGATTTCTGCCTAGTTAGCTTCTCATTTCGTTCTTTTCAAATTTGTATAACATTATATTTTCGGCTACGCTAGCTCCTGCATTAATTAGTTGGCGTTTTCTTGTCTCATTATTTCCTCGTTGATTTTTGTCTTGTATGGCATTCATCGAAATGACTGGACATGTGAATGCTTTCGCCTTTGCTGAACGATTTGTGTTTGTATAAATGTACACTCTTTTATTTCTTTGCCGTTGTGAAATTTTTCTGGCCATGAAGATACCCTATCATTCGGGCTTGGAATTATTTTTTTGTGTGTGTTTGTATTATTATATTTCATGGAATCGAGAAGAACAAATTGTCTGTTCCTTTTTTTTCTCAGTGTGTAACAAACACACAGAGATACACACAAGCACAACGGCACACACACACACACACACACACACACACACACACACACACACACACACAC
>NW_004797378.1:874582-876697 GCF_000002075.1 Aplysia californica | reverse complement strand
TGTTATCATTATCATTATAATAATAATAATAAAAAGAATAAACGAAAACGACAACAGCGACAAAAGCAACTTCAACATCTGTTCACAAATGACTGTAACAGCAGCAACAAGAACAACTACAATAACCGCAACAATAACGATTAGACAAAAGCAACAACAACAACAACAACAACAACAAAATAAACAGAACAGAAAGAGACCCTAAAGCAATCAAAGCTGCCTGTGTAAAAATACCTTTCTTCCCCATCCCTTTCCCACGCCAATCACTGCAGCGTACCCCCCAATACTCAGACACAGCAGGCCTGCACATCACTCGCGCCTTGTTGCTCGAGGGTTTTGGCTCTCCCAGAAGGTCGTGCGTCCGCCCTCTTCGTCACGTGGTGTCTGGACCACTTCGTGGCTGTGCCGGCCTGTCTTGTGTCGGTCTCTAATCCATCAAATTCTTTTATACTTCAAGAAGTGGACCATCATCACTTTGTGTAATTTTATTCTTTACTATTGTATAGACTATCTACTGCATTCCGATGATTATTATTTTTTATTTTAATCTTGAGACTGGTGTGCTACTTATCTGAAAACTCATTTCACCCTAGTCAACCTGTATGTAAGGTGACGTCGTAGTAGTACGTTGCGGTTTTTACTTCAGCATCTGCTGTTCATGTATATTATATTGAAGTCTTTACTTTCGACTTTAAAAAGCCAACTGCTTTCAAATGTAAACTAGGTACTCGATTAACGAAGAAAAAAGTAAGGGACAAGACATTTTCTCATCTATGTGTGCAAGCACAACGCCTATTTTTGTGTGAAATGTAATCTTTACTCTGAGACGGAGGTGGGAGTGGGGTGGAGTGGAGTGGGAGTGATCGTGCTGTTTCTGTTGGTAACGTTAATATAACTCTGACAGTGAAACATAGACAGTAAACGTTGATGCCGTGAAGCACATAACATCTGAGAGGAGCAGTTGCACGTTCACCTGTAATAGGGAAAAAAACTGCCGAAAAGGAGCAGAACTTTACAACTGGTCTACTCTTTAAATGATCTCGAGAAGATGCCAAGTGCTCTCTGGTGATGAAAGTGTCTTAATAAGTTCGAACAACTTCTGAAACTGTTTTGGAAACCCACATCCAAGGGTTTGTCGTCGGTTCTTCCATGGCTCAAAAATCTTTTGTTGGAAGTGAATTTTGTGGAGGTTCTGATCTGTAGAGTTGGGGTCATTCGAATTTGTTATTCTACATTCACTATATATCCGCAATTACAGCTACTCGAAGTGTGATAAAGCCATTTGAATGCCTTGAGACTTTTAAAGGCAATGGAATTTTATCTTTTTCAGCCCGCCATATAACCAAAGTATAATAAATATATCTAAAATCATTAAGGTAAATAGAACATTACGTTGCACGTGATGACTATGAGGTAGAGTGATAAGGGAAGCCAACAAGAACAGTGAATAGCGAATGTTGCTGATGGTCTTAAATAGCATGAATAGTGACTTCGTGTTTCGAAGCACCGATGAAGTTTCGTTTTTTCAAAATCGCACAGCACTACAGATCAGAACACGTGCGTCCCTCTAGACTGATTATCTGTCATTTTCCTTCGGCAACTGATAGAATGTTTTCACATGATTACCCTCATACGGCTTATAAAGCGTGCAACAAATCAAAGGCACTTCTAAAGAAACCAACGTTAAAAATATTTTTTTATTTATAAAGTTGTACCGGGTCCTGCACAAATGGTTAGAGTAAACGAAGCGACCCAGGGGACAAGGATTTTTATGACACAGGTGTGCGCAGGTACAGGTAAGCTAAATATTTACTATAAAAAAATTGAAAATACTTAAAAATATAGACAAGTGTACTAAAAACTAAGAGGTGCCTGCGTCTAATGTCAGTGCATGACACGACTTTTGGCATTAAGAGGATATTAAGAATCGGCAGGGTAAAAATGTTCCGTTTTTTATTAAACTTAATCGATGAAAAGCTGACAGAATTCTCACGATACCGACAGCACAGGAAAAACAACCTCATATCGTTCCATTCCTATTTCTCAGAATCCGTCCTAGCCTCCCCCTTCTTGAACTAGTTATCTGCGGAGTCTAGAGTCACAAGCAATGCCCCC
>NW_004797378.1:869692-873179 GCF_000002075.1 Aplysia californica | reverse complement strand
CCCCCCCCCCGCCTTTAAAGGAATCTACGCGCTTATTGGAGTCTGATTCTGCAAAAATCAATGTTATATTTTCTTCTCTTTAAAACTTTTATTCCAAAGGCATAAAAAACAAGGAGAAATGGAAAACAGTGATCAGGACCAAATGTAACCAGCAAAGTTGAGTTAAGGAGGAACGAACTTTCTGTTTCAAAAGCACTGCGATCGACATGAAAAGCATTTCGCTTAAATTAGCCCCTTTCAAATATCGATGCAATAGTTAGATAATGAAAGTCTAAACTCGTCATATTTTTAGCCTCATGTGGGGTACGTTACAAAAAAATAGAAAGCAGCCTTGTTATTAAATCCAGCTAGAATAAGTTACGGAGGTCAGTGGAAATAAATAGGTTTCATAACTTAAAGATGGGTCGTTAAGCTTTGGGGCAGAATTTGAGAAATGACTCACATTCCTTGGTCAAAATAGTTGTTCATGTAGACAGTATTTAATTTGGGAACAAAAAAATAAACCCCCAATGTGCCTGGTTTTGGGATACAAGAAAAAGGGTAATCGTTATAACAGGCAATTTCATCGAAAGGCTTCTTAAACGCCAATTAGCTATTTAATTAAATATTCCAGGGGATCATAAAAGTCATAATGTAGAATTTACAAAATAACTTAGGCTTACTGTTTCAAAGGCAGTGGGACTTGTAAAATACTAAAGTAGACTGTTGTGTAACAGTAACGCTTTCTGATACTGCCTGCCTAAGACGTGAGCGCTATTCTCGAGCTAGAAAGTTATTGTACGGAAAATCTCTTTCTGTCTGGTGGGCTGTTGTATCTTGTTCTGCCTGGGTTATCCCTGGCATGCAAGGTTGAAACAGTTTAACAATTGTAAGGATCTACATTGAGTCCAATAAAAAAAGAAGGCGTTTATTTAAGAGACTGGATCTGCATGTAATATCAATTTCTCATATAATATGCTTGTTGAAAAGGACTGAAAAACTCCCCAGACATTGCAAATTCAAGAAATCCCATCGAGGATTCAAATCAGGGCAATCAGCACCATAGTCGAGCTTGTTGCCAGCCAAGCTAACGATACGGCCGTGAACTGCCTTCAGGTATTATCTTGAACTCTAAGCAGAGGATTTTTTTTCCAAATGAGAAAACTAAGCATGTTATATTCTAATTATATTATTAGATGTGAATATAATAATTTATTTCAATTTTCGTATCATAGTAGATGTCTGGTTGTTATAGGGTGTACCAGCTCACGACATTTCCTATACAAAATCTTATATCGATGTCTGACTTGTAAAATGATGCGTGTTTGATTTATTAAATTCAACTGCATGGTGGAGAATCATTCTGCAACTGTTCTGATAATGATTTGTTAATCTAAGACTGGGTCATGTATTTCCCTGCTCCAGTGAGCCATGAGGGGGGCAACCCTCTATCTAGTTCTCTAGTGTCTATTTTCTTATCGTCTAACAGTTTCCTGTATGTGAGTCAAGTCTCTGAAATCACATAATTTTTCGTGTGTGAAATAAGGTCAGGGCCCTTCTCCCAGACGGACATGGGGCCTAAGGGGACTGTTGCTAGACCGATTTTGTCTCTTTTGGTGGAATCATGCAACTAAATGAATATGGGAGCATTAAGGAGAGCAATGCATAATATTTTGGCAGCTTAAATGGGATCTAAATTTACAGATAAAAGATGACAGTTTTGTTCTTGGAAACTGCTGTGTAGATTTATATTTTTATGTTTTTTATTCTTAGTGTTGTTTCTGGCGCGCAAAAGTTCTGGATCGTCTTACGTAGCAATCATTTAATAGAAAAAATAGAAAAGCAAAGCAGATTTGTCGACTGTCCGATATTCCACTTAACAAGCTGATTCTATTTCCATACTACGGTAGGTCCGAATCAAAGACGGATTTCATTTTGTTATGAAAGATAACCCCGGGGGTTAGCTAAATTGGCCTTGATAGGAATCCGCATCTGAAATCGACCTTGAACCAATTGAATACTTTAAAGAATCTAGAGCATTCTCCAAATTCCCTTGAAATGACGAAACAATAATCATGTGCTTTTTTAAAAAGCTCCAAGTAATTTCTTCACATGTGGTTTTTTTTTTTTTTTTTTTGTTGGGTTTTTTTTGTGTTGTTTTTTTTTTTGGGGGGGGGGGGGGTTAAACCATTTGAGCACTGGGTTTGGTTCAGTTTTTGCTGACTTGCTTGTGTCAATGGTATTGGGTTTATTTTGAGGAGATTTATTTGGACATAGAAGAATACGATTGATAATGGGAGATGATAGTCAAGATTCAAACTTTCCAAAGATAGCAGTGAAGTAAACACAAGCAGTCGAATATAATGGGCCTCCTCGTTGCAGGAATTAAGTAATAGGAATTCACCTTGGGCTGCATAATATTTTAAGATGGGAAAAATGTAAGCTTCCCTTTTGGCAGGAAATAATTATTTGTGTTCATATTTCTGTCATTCTTTCGTTATGCAAATAAGCCTCAGATAAGCAACTTGTGGGGAAAAAGAACTGACCCCCAAAGCAAAATGCGTACTGCTTGATTCATAGCTCTTTCCAACATTGTGATTGGAACTCCTCCGTACAAAGTTGCGCGATTTATGATAACTAAGAAATGAAACAAAGCAATAATGCTGTTTTCTTTTCTGGCCGAGAACAATTCAATAAACCTTGCATTTTTTCACAAACTTGAAATTGTCATGAATATTCCATTTGGGATCTTGATGTTGCCACTCTATCATGCTTTACTCAATTAAGATAATGAACGAAACATTTAAAAATGAAAATGAATAGACATAGAGCCTTAACTTCCTCGGCATGGGCAGAATAATAAGCAAAAAACAACTTTTTATTCACATATTTATCATTTTAATTGTGTAACCACGAGTTTATCAACGTCGGGACTGTGTACGTGAGGAAAATATATTTGGAATTAAAATAATTCATTCCAAATAAACAATAGAAGCCCCTCGTGTGGTCACGGTAACGAGCACGTAGGCAGATAAATTTTAACTTGAAGCTCATAACTGTTACAGGTATCCCTGAATTAACGCATTCTATTTTTGACAGTCAGGAAATGTTTGAAGTCTGGAGTAGAGCGTCGTTTCACTTTTGCTGGTTATACTACAATTCAAACGGACCCTTGTCGACTTCTCCAGATCTATAGTCTGACTTACACACTCAATGACATAAGCCTTGATCTGTCTGCAATTTGAGTCTGGATCAGGGACATTTAGACATGAGCTGATCTTGAACTAGAATTCTTTTCAACCTTCAAAAGACAAGTCTTCGCCAAGAAAAGGTAAGACTGTTTGTGACCGTGTGTTATACATGTATATAATTATGTTGCATCGTTTCTTTGAGTGTTGTTCCTTCTGAAATTAAACATGAGCAATGTGTTGTTTCAAAAAGATAAGATAAGATGAGATGAGATGAGATAAGATAAGATAAGATAAGATAAGATAAGATAAGATAAGAT
>NW_004797378.1:863260-864949 GCF_000002075.1 Aplysia californica | reverse complement strand
CACATCTTCACACCCTTGGAAATGCATTTTGCGAAAGAGATGTTTGTATAAAAGCTAATTCCCCGCCTCCTCCCCCCTCTGCACACATACCCCAGCCTCCTTTGTCCCGTCCCCCTCCATCAAAAGTGATGGGTGTTGTCAACACAAAATTTTAATTTTTCTGATTTACCGAGTAGTTAAAAATGAAGGTAACATGAATAAACCAATGACAGAAATTAAAATAAATTGTAATGTAGCATACCGTTTTTTTCTTACAACAACGGAGCCTTACGGGATTTAGCTCTAGCAAAACTGTCAATTTTTGGTTCGTAGTCTAATTTTCGCGCTAGACTGGCCTCTATGGCCAAAATTCCATTACTTGTGAGTCTGTCTTAACGCATTGTGGACCGCAAAATGTTTTTCACCCGAGAAAGGGTACTGTAGGAACGTTCAGCTGACGCAACTGTGAATGTGACAGGCAAGGTGCACAAGATTCTCAACATGATTACAACGTTTGGAAACAAAGCATCCAGTTTCAGTGAATGAAGTCTGCTCAGCAGCTGAAGAGGCGACAGGACATTTTCTCCAATGTTCGCTGAATGAATCACTTTCAAACGTTCCAACTCTTGCGCAAGGTCGGCTGATGCATCTGCAGCACATTCTGTGTGCAAGTTGTTTGCAAGATCACGAATAATGCCGACTTCCTCTTGGAGATATTTCCACAAAACACTAAATAACGAATCGAGTTTTGTCACTGCATTATACCTTGTCAAATTTCCAAATGAGGGCATAAAAAATTTCATGTTTGAAATTGTTCTCGTGATTTTGGTAGTCTGTTACATCTTCTGTCTCGTCTACAAAAAGCTTCCTTTTCTTTTGTCGTTTTGCGGTTTCGGCAAATGAATGCTCAATCTCATAGTTATCTACTACTAATTTGGACTCACTCAAGATTGCGTCCCATTCATCTGGTAAGCTTTTCAGATCTTTAATCAGACTATTGATATGTCACCTCAACGTCAAGCGTCGCACCTCGTGCTTGCAGCACTGTATTTCTGTGATCGATTGCTGTGAGGATTTTGAGCCTAACAGATTCTATTATCACACATTCAAATGATGCAAAGTACTTAAGAATACCAATCAAATCTGAACGTGTTTCTGGGGGGAGGTTCATTTGAAGAACAGTTTGAACAGCTTTCCTCAGTCCCCCGATGTGAACTGCAAAAGGCCTGACACTGTCAACACGTGCTGACCAACGTGTCTGAGACATACTGCGCAAAGAGCTGGGAATGTTTTGCTTAAAAATGTCCCACCTTTGTGGACTAGAATGTTATACAGCTTCTGTACAACTCCAATGAAACTTATGACCGTTGAACAACTTTCTGCAGAATGTACTCCACACAAATTCAAACTATGACAGCCACAGGGAGAGTATGTGGATGTGAACGCTGTCTTAAAATGTGAGCTTGTGCACCTTTATACAGACCACAAATGTTTCTACCGTTGTCGTAGCCTTGGCCTCGGCAGTCTGTAATTAGAATGTTTTTTTCATTCAGTGTATCAAGGATAATATTAGCGATGTCTTCTCCTGTTTTCTTTTTGTGATTTTTCAACTTTTGTAAGATGCTCTGCAAGGAGAGGATCATAATGGTCAATCAATTCCAGAAGTCCAAGAAAGCACTACCAAATTTCTGTGAAGTTGTCAGATACACA
>NW_004797378.1:860954-862841 GCF_000002075.1 Aplysia californica | reverse complement strand
CCCCCCCCCCGAAAAAATGTCAACTTATTAAAACAGCTTGCTTCTGTCTTGTTCTACAAGTGCCTGCTTTCTTCGACTCATCTGTAGGATAAACAATACTTTTTTCAACTACTAATCTTTTCGAGGTATTGTTCCTTTATCTCAAGCAACATGTTTTGACTCTTTCTTTGTTGTGACCGGCATACGAGGAGGGACAAGGACTCGATTACCAGGGGACTAGCGCTGTTGCCGGTATGACAAATGTTCCTGTGTGTAGATTACAAGACGACTACACGCGCGTCAGTGCGTGGCAAATGTAGGTAGCGGGCGTTAAAGTGTGCTTAATTCTAATTATTAGGACCTAATCTGATGACCAAGGTGCCGGAAATTTTAAAGCCCTTTTCAAGATGGACTTGTATCCTGGTGTTACCATTCAAGTGAGAAACTTGATTTCGTCAAGTTCACATGACTTGTCGTCGCGCTTCTTAACCTTTCACGTCAATGACCTTGGAAACGTTTTCCAACTAGAGATCGGTAACACAAGTACAGCCTTTCTTCATTTCTATTTTCATTTCTGTTCTTTTCTTGTTTTTCTTCTTTCCACAAAAAATTCCGCCACCCGTGTTTGGGTGAGTACAGAGTACTATTTTACATTCTGAGCAGCACAATTGTGTTAGAAACTTAATAATAATAACAATAATAATCATCATCATCCTCACCACCATCATCCTCATCATCATCGAAATCATAATAATCTTAATCATAATAATCATAACCAGAATCAGAATCATAATAATTTTAATAATAATAATAACAGAAATATAATAATAGTCTCCAGTGAAATAGAAGAATTTGAAGAATTAAAGGTTACGATAATTGTGGCTTCTACTGAGGCTAATGAAACCAATTTAGGCAGAGAAAAGTTTGCCACTCTCAACAGGTCGCGCTCATCCTATGGCCGAAAAGAAATCCTTGACTAGACTTTCGCTCAGGCGGAAAATGTTCAAGGATTTTCATCAACCTTGCAGGCACGGAGATGGTCCCTCCTCTTTAATTATTCCACAAAGCAGAACAGGGTGTTAAGTATACCATTGCTATTAAAATTGGCTGATTTAAATCGCTCGTGATAGTACAAGCATACAGTTTACAGAAGCGATTTCAGTAACTGCTTACTTAAAGATACTATTGTTTTTCATGTCGACACTGCTATTCTCATGCTGTAGATCTATTATGATGAACTTCTTTCCAAAAGTTAGCAACACGTTGTACGGATTTCCTGCGTGCAGTCTGGATAAATCCATGATACCCATGCTGCAAAGTTTATGGTAATGGGCTCCTGACTCTTTCTGCTGCCGTTTTACTGCTACGCCTTGGCTCCTTCTTACTGCTGTCTTTCAGCCTCACCCTTGATCTTCTGGTAGGAAAGATCTATACCTAGCCTTCTCTGACAAGGGTGAAAAATCTCAGAGGTCCCGTGTGCAAGTTACGCACGTTAAAGATCCCCTGGTGGTCAAAAATCGATAAAAGTAGGCTTCAGCCGCCACCTGGCCAGCATTCAAAACTTCCTACCAACTGAAAGTGTTTAATGTGTCCCGCGCGCTCTTATGACCTTATGTTGTTGCGAGCGCCTTGAAACACTTACCAAAAAAAAAAAAAGGTTAACATTAAACAAGAAACAGTCTGTTCTGCTGAGTTTGTCTTTAACATCTGCTGAAAGGCAAGGTATTTGTTCAATAAGTAGACTAGCTTCTATGTTGCAATGATACTAATCTTCAACTTACGTGCAAAAGGCGTGCGATCGACTGTGACATGGCTAAGAAAAACCTTTTATCTACGCGTAGGCTAGTATAATTTTCTTTCTGTTGAGAAACGTAGTCAGCCCCCGCCCCTAAAAAAGAAAACAACAGC
>NW_004797378.1:858352-859928 GCF_000002075.1 Aplysia californica | reverse complement strand
GGGGTTCTCTAATGTGTTCAGAAAAATGATGACCTTTTTTTAATTTTCAAAAACTTGTATTAAAAATGACCATGTCAAAATACGTCAACAAAGCTGTAGCTGAGTAAGTACATAAGCCAACCGAAGCAGTTAGTTGATGGAACACCGAAAGTATGATATTCTATTAGTTACAATTTTAGCAAAGCTAGCACATTTTCAAAGGATGATTTTTTACTTTCCAAGGGACATGTGAGTTCTGTAAAGAACTGGCATAGACTTAGGGTTTCAAGATTTTGTAGAACTCAAACGCTAACGGGGAAATTTATAAATATTAAAATGATAGTTTTATACATGCTTAAGCAATTTACTTGTGGACTTTCTCTGAACGCTTTTTATTATTAGAATTTTCCTTTTGAAGTCAAGCAGCAATGTCTACCAAAAATAATGCGCTTAGCAGCGACTTACAGTAAATCGCAACTGTCATTCGCTGTATCATAATATTTATGCAGACAGTTCTTCGTACTTCTCATTATTCTTTTCCGTGGACTTAAACATCAAAATTTTAACGTTGTTTGCTTTTAAGCAGATTTTACAAATTACTTAAACTGCTGATGCTGACATACCCGATGTGTCTCTACCGCCAAACTCATGCGACATCAAGGTCAATATTTTCCCCCTTTGTACTAAAGTTCCCAAAAGTCAAAACCTCCACTATTTTGAAAAGGTGACCTTCGCTCACAAGAAACAGTCCAGAGACATTCTCTGCAACTGGCAGACGGTGGGCAGGCAGAATTACTTCCGGTAATGACCTGCGAACGAGATTTCCATTGATGCCACAGGCCTTCCAACATGCCCTGGTCTTTGTCTCAGAGTTTTTCGGCCTTTCTCTGACACCTACAAAGGCCGCTGACCTCTGGTAGCGGGAGTCCCTTGACATCTCGCCAATAGGAAAGAAAATTGCATCTGTTCACACGGAAGAATCACTGGGGTAATGACTATAAATCAAGAGAGAATTTTATCGCAGGCTAAGCTTGAGGGAAATGCGCTGGTCACTTATTTCCATAAGGAAAGAAGAATTTTCCTTTCCAACTCCCTTTATCTTACTTTGTTGAAAAGGGAAAAAATAGAACGAAAAATCCTATACCAATAACAGCAGTGGCAAAACAAAGTACATAAAAACAAAACAGTTGTACTTGTCGGTGATGAATCTGGTGTCTTAAAGAAATGATCTTTAGAAATTATTTTTAAAAACATATACAAATACCTCTACATTCTCATCTCGCCCTAATATCCCCACCTTCAAAGAAAAAAAGCATCTCTTAAAAGATTACAGACTAAATTCCTACATGAACCCCTTCAACCAGAGAGCAGCCCAATCCTTATGATAGAAACAATAACAGTTCCACGAAAACGGACCCCATCACCATGCACACATTTATAAGACAAACACAAATGCACACTCTCGAACACACACTAAAGCACACATGCATACACACATACATACTTCTACGTGCTCGCACATACACAACAAAAGCGCGCGCTCTAGCACACACACACACACACACACACACACACACACACACACACACACACACAC
>NW_004797378.1:854391-856516 GCF_000002075.1 Aplysia californica | reverse complement strand
CGACGGGAACAGGATTTTTGGATTTGCAGTGGAAAGGGAGGGGTTGAGTTGGGGGAGGGGGCGGTGGAGGAGGGGGGGTCTGTTTCACTTTTTTTCGGTGTTTTTGTGCATAGTATTGTACCCCAGGTTTCCCTTTTGTTTAAAAGTGACTTATTTTTTTCTATTTTTTCTTTCACCAAATATTATTTATTATTTATTTTTTGTTTTGGTAAGTGTTTTACAGCCCTCGAAACAGCATAAGATCATGTGAGCTCGCAGGACACATGAAACTTTTTCAGTTGGTAGGGAATTTTGCATTTTGCCCTGGTGGGCGGCCGATGCCTACTCTTGTCGATTTTAGACCACCAATGGATCTTTAACTTGCACACGGGCCCTCCCTGATTTTTTACCCTTGTCCGAGAAGGCTAGGTCTAGATCTATCTTTCCTACCAGAAGATCAGGGGTGTGGCTGAAGGACAGCAGTAAGAAGGAGTTAAGGAGTAACAGAAGAAAGGCTGCAGAAAGAGTCAGGAGCCCAGAGGAGGGGGCAAAGGAGGTGAGGGGGTGAGGGCAGAAAGAGGAGACGAAAGAAGACGATAGAACATTGCTAGACAGCAGGAAAGTAGGTGAAAGGAGACAATTTTAGAGAAGAACATTTTTCGGTCGATAACCGGATTCGAACCCGGGACCTTTGAATGAAAGTCCAACACCTTAACCTCTTCTGCCCTTGAGAGCCCCCACCCTATTATTTTGGTAATGGTATTCCAGCCTTATTTTAGCTTGGCAAGTTAGTTTTTTTTCAATTTTGGCGGGTCTATTTGCAATTTGTTACCATTTAATATTGTTGTTTTTCTGCTTTCAGGTTTTCCTTTCAGCTGGGGAATGCACTTTTCTTCTAAGGCGGGAGGTGTAAAAATGTGATAGTCATTTGTCCCTCTTAAAGCGATTCACTCTCCCCTGGTTAAATCTATTCATGTTGGTTTTAGTAAGAGTTTCACGGCACTTGCAGCACAATTTGGTCACGTAAGTGTAGAAGACTGGAGGTTTTACAAGATAGTGAAGTGCAAAGACAAGGAGGAGGAGTGATAAGGACGATGGACATTTAATTTTTTGTTGTTAAAGGAGCAAACTACAAGAGCACCTGCCAACCACCCACAAGTGGAGGTTTGAGCTGCAGAGGCAACAACAGTAATGTATAATATTGTATCACAGTCAGGCCAACTGGGGGGGGGGGGGGGTGGCACGTGTCCAATTCCGAGTCCTTCGTAGTTTCATTTAGGCATGACCGTAGTTGTGTCCGAATTACTTTTGCATCTCTTATCAATGTATATTTTTCTGATAGATCTAGGCCTCACACCCACTAGGGAACTTCCCATTCATCCCACGGCTGCATGTATGATAATGAGGCAATGTTCGATCGTTCGTCTCTCTTCACTGCCAAATGACGTCATATTTCGCGGCTGTGCAGCGACTGGAAATTTCCCAGTGTGAGCGGGACCTTAGCCCGCCCAATTATCAAGTCTTGGTTCTAAAGCAGTATTTATTTTTTTAGTGCATAACTCTTAGCTCTTATTATAATGGAAGACAATGCCTCCTTTGTACGTGTGTCATTCAATTTTAAATAGTCACAAACTTCCCTATAACTGTGGTCCTTGGAAACCCTTTTTCAATAAAATAAACGTCAAACTGATTACAAATGAATCTACCAAGCAGTTAGCACACAATTTGATTATTGATACGACGAGTTTGCTACGATATGGCGGATGTTTGTTACGAGTCTACAAAAAAATGAGTGGTGCTTTGAGGCAGGTAAACTGGTGTGCCGTATACGATGAGTTAAAAGAAAAATGTCTGACTAGATTTTAAAAAACAAACATCGGAGCTTGGTAACGGGAGTCATTGCCTTAAGAGAAAGAGACACGGGAACGGGTCTGTGGTTGGGAAGATTTAGAACAGATCGGTCTCTCCTCCACGATACACTGTCCCTTTCCGATTTGACTTGACAGTCAGTGTCGAAGCAGCATGGGGGCTGTGTATGGGGAGGGGGGTATGAGGGTATATGTGTGATTGTGTGTGTGTGTGTGTGTGTGTGTGTGTGTGTGTATGTATGTGTGTGTGTGTGTGTGTGTGTATGTATGTGTGCGTG
>NW_004797378.1:852863-854256 GCF_000002075.1 Aplysia californica | reverse complement strand
GCAACAGACATGAGTTTGATTCCCGACTGGTGTTTTTTTTCTTCCTTTATTCGAGCGTCTCCGCCTGAATTTTGTATCCCACTTAGCCTGATTTGACCTTAAAAGGCAGGGTCAAAGTAGAACAACCTTCCAAATTATCTTAGCTGTGTCGATGGCAGCATAAAACATTTATTGTACAAAAAGGTTACGAACGAAACATATATTTACTTGATCCCTTGTGGGTTATAGTCAGTAGGGGCGGTAATGAAGAGACCCACTGAGGTTATGCGACTCAGATGAATAGTTGAGATTTCCGAATCACAAAGGGGGCGAGTATCAATGTTCACTTTGAAGATGAGTATTGACTGATACGTTAAGTTGTGTGTGTGTGTGTGTGTGTGTGTGTGTGTGTGTGTGTGTGTGTTTGGCCTTTGTGTAGGAGTGTGTGTGTGGAAGTGCCAGTGTGTGTGTGTATGTGTGTGTGCGTGTGTGTGTGTGAGTGTGTGTGTGTATGGCTTTTGTGTAGGAGTGTGTGTGTGGAAGTGCCAGCGTGTATGCTTATTATAATGGGTAACCGTAACCAATGCCGTGGTTGACAACAAGATATTTTCACACACTGAATACAAGTGACCTAAATCAACATTATGTTGTTGTTGCTGTTGTGGATTTGTTTCAATCTCTGTTCCAAGTTCCGTAAAGGCCAAGTATAACGCCCCCCCCCCCTCCCTCTTCCTACACTCTTTTTTTTTTTCTGAAACGCACTCAGTCATATCGCAGACGCGGACGAGTGTTAAACGTAGAAGTTTCCGGACTTCGTTGAGAAGTCGTCAACACAAAAACAGCGAAAGTACCAGCAGCCCTGTCATCCAGATTGCTTTAAAGTAGAGCGAATTAGATAGAGGGACACAATACGCTTTTCTCCAGTTGAATAAACAGCCGTATAAATCTGAAAGGAACACCTTCAAGCTTCACGTTTCTAAAGGTACGATGGTTTGAAAAATAAAATGGTATTTATTTATCATTATTTATACGCTCCTTCGCACCTCGTTATATTTCAATAACATTCTCCTGCTGCTTCTCGCACGATGTTTTTCTAATCATTTTTTAAAAACTTCTTTCTTTCCCATGAATACCACTTGGGTAAGGTTCTTAGAATTGCACTGAATAGTCTTTTAGATAAATAGAGTTAATGTTTTTCTTATGAATACTTTTCATGAATAATTCTTTCTCATTCCTTGACTAGTGCAAAAATATTTATGTACTCATACGTATAATAGTATTTAGAATTCAAAAGAGGTCAATGTTAGCTAGCGAGCTTGCAGCTAGCTAGCTAGATGGATAGATGTATAGATAGATGTATAGATAGATAGATAGATAAATAGATAGATAGATAGATAGATAGATAGATAGATAG
>NW_004797378.1:839315-851040 GCF_000002075.1 Aplysia californica | reverse complement strand
GGGGGAGACAGACTACAATCTTTTCTCATTCGAGTGTCTCTGCTTGCATACGGCAAGGCGCTTCATTGTGGCAATTTCATTTTGCACTTGAGGACACAGTGAATACCCCTATCTTTGAGCGGGGTGTCATCAGTTTTGATGTGTTAATATTTCTCTACATCAGAATTACAAAATTCTATCTTACACCTTTGGCCGTTTTGACCCATGAGTTTAGAAACCAAATATTCTATCTGCTCTATAAAAATCGTAAGAATATTCGGAGTCATTTTAAAGATATTCAAAGAATTACATATTAAAAAAGATTGACATGATGTGAAAGTAAAAATCTGAGGCGTCAAATTTCTCAAAATTAGGTACCGAGTAGATAGAACGTTATAATTCTGAGGTAGCAATTTACCTATCTATATTGTCCCTTGTACGAGTACATTCTCTGCCTGCATTTACCAAAGTATAATGTTATGTCTCCTGTTTTTGATAATTTTACCATCCGTCAGTGCTCAGCAGTAATGAGTTCTGTGAAATTAATCGTCTTAGCAAGGGGTGAAGAAATCAAAATGGAGGCAATTGCTTACCAAAAACACAGCAGCTGTTAGTTCCACCCATCTAGCAACCCACAGGTCCTCGACGTAATATGTGAGGCAGCGTGGTAGAAACAGGCTCTCGTCAAAATAATAAAAGTGAAGAAACCGCAGGTTTGTGAATTTTTATCAAGTAAAATTTTCAGTTACCATGGCACGGACTCTTAAGCTAAGGAAATATCTAATATCTGGCGGCCATTTTTCTCACTAATTTTACCTCTGAAAACGTGACCCCACGTCCTTCATTTGCAAATATCTCGACTTGTATTCAAGACATAATATTATACAGTGGCGAAGCGTCTATATAATCAAATAATCACTGCTTATCTTCCTAATTTTGAAACATTGTCGCTGTCAAATTCACCCATAAACGTAAACCTCATAAATTAAATGTAAAAAGACGTTCATAATCAACAATGAACAGTATGCCTAACTTTCAAAACGGTTTCACGGCCACAGAAATAGCCCGCTCACCCCTCTCGGGCCACTCCATAAGCAGTTGCAAGCTCTGATTAAGTAAGCTTAAAGTGAGGCTGGAAGATTCTACCAATAGAGTTGAAGGGAACATGTGCATAGCAGTCAAAACTGTTTCATTGCCACTTATACCCTGTTCACCCCTTTGGAGCCGCAGTTATAAGCAATCACAAGCCCTGATTATGTAAGCTAACTAACACTGGTCGAGTCTACCTCACAAGTGTGAGGGGAACTAACTCCTAATACTCTCTTGACTGCTGCAAGTGCTTGTTTTTTTCCTCGACTTTTTACCGTCCTATAATCAGATCGTGACCTCGATTTTGACTCCTGCTCCTGGCCGCGAAAGGCTAGACAAAGACAGCCAAATGTGAAATTTTAAAAATGATAATTGTCATGTTCTACCAAAGAGATAGACTCCCTGGTAGATCTATAACATATAGATCTAGTACTGACATCTCTGCTGCTTTGCTTTGTGTTTATGTATTCACATCTCAAGTTAAATTTAATTTTAGTAAAAATTGATATTTAATAAGATACTTTCCCGATTATTTTGGCGGTTGAACATACAATATGAATTTCGGATTTGTTGTCATTCACAACTCAGAGTCGCCGCCTCGAGTAAGATTCTTGTGTGATATCTACAGGCCCTATCTGGTCCCATTTCACTTTGATTACCCTGTCAAACAAGTCAGCCTTCGCCCATGGATATATATATATATATATATATATATATATGGATATTTTTCTTCCCCCCAAAAAAGACACGTGAACAATCTTTAAGATGATACCGATAACTCTATATGCTCAAAAAGTGACAAGAGCCTGATTCCATCACGCTGTTTCACATTGTCATATGGTTCTATCCCAGCCATTTAAGGCTAAGGAAGGGGGAAGGTACACCAGACTGCTCAGTGTAAAATTGCCTCCTGTCACTTTTCAAAA
Organism: Aplysia californica; assembly: GCF_000002075.1. NCBI lineage: Eukaryota > Metazoa > Mollusca > Gastropoda > Aplysiida > Aplysiidae > Aplysia > Aplysia californica. Next base: position 849,046 of record NW_004797378.1, on the reverse strand, counting down.
TGGCGTATGCCCGTGTCTTACACTGGGCAGTCCATACGAAAACAGCGCATAAGAGAGACAAGAGGTTTCCGGTGTCTGCAAAATTGAAGTATAATTTCGTGAACAAGAATTCATTTAATCTTTTCAGTAACTTTAGGTGTTCACCAAGACGGAATTTGACGTTTATATTTGATTGTCTTGTTGATCCAGGTCACTGTAATGCTCCTTTCTTTTCTTCTGATGGAATTGCCGATGGAAAGAAAACCTCGCGTTTTAGTTCGTATTGGTACCATTTCAGTTTCTTTTGCTATATTTTTCTTAGAAATTACACAACTAAGCATTAAATTCGCGGTCAATATTTCCAGAGGTGACGCTATGTTGATTTGCATTTGTCTGTTTTGTGTGTGTGTGTGTGTGTGTGTGTGTGTCTGTGTGTGAGTGTGTGTGTGTGTGTGTATGTGTGTGTGTGTGTGTGTGTGTGTGTGTGTGTGTGTGTGTGTGTGTGTGTAAGTGTGTGTTTCGGCTAGTTAAGTCCCAATCTTTGTTTTCAGCTTCAGCTAGTAGGCATTCAAAGTTCAGATGCGGCAACAATGTAATGATAATTCAATTCGTTTTGCGCACCTTTTGAGCGCAAAGAAGCTACCTGTATTTAAGAGACCGGACCCGGAATTAAACATTCATCTCTAGCCCTGCAAACCCACCAAATAGTCTACTTTCAAGAACAAAATAGCCCAGCATGATACCAATTGAGCAGAGGAAGAGTTCGCTCTAAATTCTGTCTTTGTGAAGAGTTTGTTTAAACACCAATATCTATTCATGAAGAGGACTTGTGAGTAATTCTTTGCTCTTGTCCTCAGATAATCAGCTCTGCCACTGTACAGCTATACACAGTGAAAGATCTTGTCAGTTTGTAGGTGTTTGAGTGCGTAATCAGCTGCTTACCCTGTGTGCTTCCCGGGAAGCTGAGAATGTTTCTGGGTGTTCTATGGTCTGCTGGAGTAATAAATAATATTAATATGTAAATCACATAGAGCTTTCTGTCGAGCGGGGATATGCGCTATACAAATGCTATTTATTTATTATTATTATTATTATTATTATTATTATTATTATTATTATTATTATTATTATTATTATTATTATTATTATTATTACTATTATTATTATTATGACTATTCTCATTCTTATTATTATTATTATCCTTACTACTATTATCATTATTATTATTATTATTATTATTATTATTATTATTATTATTATTATTAATATTATTATTATTATTATTATTATTATTATTATTATTATTATTATTACTGATGTGTCTGGCGTCTTGGTTGAAAGACATTGTTATTCTCTTTCGTGAGATGTGCAAAACAGTTTAGTCAAGATGCAACTAAAGCTACGAAATGTGACAGGTCCGCTGTAGCTGTATTCAATACCGCAAGCGAATACACCAAGTAAAGCTGTAACAAAGAATTAATAATAATATTAAAATTCATATATGTTGCTGTTCCGCGGTCGCAGTTCCCGGGTAACAATGAAGTCAGTAGACGTTGTTCCCCGATGCAATCGAAGAGAGAGATAGAGAAAGAGATAGAAAAAAGTGGGAAGAGAGAGAGAGAAAGAGAGAGAGAGAAAGAGAGAGAGAGAAAGAGAGAGAGAGAAAGAGAGAGAGAGAGAGAGAGAGAGAGAGAGAGAGAGAGAGAGAAAGAGAGAGAGAGAGAGAGAGAGAGAGAGAGAGAGAGAGAGAGAATATCGGAGAGCAAAAAGGAGAGTGAAGGTGAGGGGGTAACCTTCAAACACCAGTTTTTAATCACATTTAATGGCAACTTTATCTAAACTTCATTCGCACCAATTTGATTTTTTAAAGTAAATATAGCATCCTGACTGGATCAGTAAATACCGTGATGCCTATCTCAGCTCCTTGACATATCTTATGATCTTCATAATGTTTTGTCTCGACTCGACATACTCAAAACACAGGATGCACTATGAGCATGTTAAAAGGTTCCAATCATGTGAAATGTGATACTGTTGAAGTTAAGAGCCGAACAAGTCTCAAGGCAGAGGGTTCAGTCCGCAGTACGTTAAACAATACTGTATTTTTCAGATAGAATCGTTGGCAGATCTCAGCCAGAGAATTCCTATCAACGTATGTGCTGCGACATACCTTGATAACTCAATTTCTCTCCTAAGATGTTTTGAGTTATTCAAAATAAAGTTCTTAATATCAATAATGCAGTCCCGGTTTATTTTTGTATGCACTTGAAAAGATAATGAAAACAAATCGGGAACGGCCTTTGAAATATACCATGGTTTCGTCAATACAAAGTCCTGTTATGCTTTTTACAAGTTAAAAAAAAAACTTTCTCTCGTAGATTCGGGATCAATTAAATGCTTTATCTTTTATGTCATAAAAAATCTCTCCGCAGTCCACTTGTGTTATGTTGTTTGACATATGAAACAAGAAGAGAGAACTGCCAAGAAACCTTTTCTTTGCGTGTACTTCATTATTCAGCAGACAGATGAGTGCAAGCATGGGCTTCCAGGTCAGTGGTTGCCGAGTGTCAGTATCTTGAGTATACCCATGTGAAAGAAAATAGATAACAAAAAATAATTCCATTTCTACAAGATTATCTGGTTTCTTGGTTTTGCAACGTAAACGACTTGCCAAGGTTTGCAGATCTTTGCCATTGATTCCTTTCCCATCTTGTCGTTTTGTTTTAGTTTTATAAAAGTTTATAAACGCCTCTGTAGTGATCAGCCAGTAAATATCTGACGCAAACGGTTGTTTGGGTTGTGAGATTTTGATTCCACCGAATACAAGTACCAGTAAACCGAGAAGCGCGGGGAAAGTTGTTTGTGTTTCGAGCCCACAGTATTTTATCTTCTAATCCCTCCATTTATTCTTATTCATTTTTTTTTGTCTTTCTATACTCTCCTTTACAGCTCTATAGCATATCCGTCGCCATTTCGTAATTTCAACAACCGGTCAGTCCTATCGTCCATCATCTCATCATCATGCCTATGCATTCTAATCTCACGCATTCTCGATTCACTACTGATTGCTTCTTAGGCAAAAAAATTTAGGTTATGCTTTATAGTCAACCGGCATAGTATCCTCATCCTTTCAAAATCATCTTCATCATCGGTCCATTCTATGTAGATAGAATCCGTGACTCCTTTGAGAGTGAGTCTTCTCAGCGTCGGTCTAAGCGCCACAACGTTCACCGTATCGTATGAAAAACGTCACGGGAACGCTCTGGAAAGTGACCTCAGAAATTCGCCGGTAAATCGAAAAGTGTTCAGGCAACTCAACGTCTGACAGCTAGAAACAATTCCAAAATGGTATCTGAATACTTTTTGAAATTTTGACAGTGAAAAACGAAAAGGCAAACTTTTTGTTGCATGCACAAGTACGTGAATCCAGAATAGCGCGCCCCGTCGTGAAAGGTTGTGAAATAGCGCGCGCCAAAGAGGGGCGGTACGTTCCCAGGTAATATAAAAACAGCTTGCCAACGTGGAGCGGTGTACTGCGAAAAGGTTATAGCTCCAACACCTAGTTATGCATTTGACAATTTAATGGCATAAGAATTGTCGCGTTTTTATAATGCATTTGCCTATTTCTCGTGTAGATCAATCGATAGTAAATTGTCACCTTGGTGGGCTGGTAAATAAAACGACAGTACAGATCTTTTGAACATAATGATATATAGGTTAGGTACGACATCTGAATTTGAAGGATTTGCGATTCCCTGTTCCCAGATGTTTTCTGCTCTATAACCCAAGCGTAACGTAGCGAGATTGTCTTCGAGTAATATTCATTGTTCTATCTTTTGGAACAAATATTTCTGACAAATTCCAAACAGGAACATCCTCTAAATAATGTGAGACATGGCGTATTCATACAATACAGAAAGAAAAACCTGTTGATTGGCTCGTAATTTTGGAATCGTGATTTGATCACGCATGAGCGCTCGCAATAGGGACATTTGCAACAGGAAGTTCCACAAGAGGATTATTGGAACAAGAATGTCATGTCTCTGTTATGTCATAGTAGGGTTGATATATTCCCATGTAATTGTGTGTTTCCTGTAATTATCCAAAACTCCATCAGACATGCATCCAATGGGGTAATTAGTTTTTGACAAGCGTAAATGATGAAAAGTAGATATCGAATTTGAATGAAAGGATCACGTTCCTTCACCAACAATTCATATTACAAAATAGGAACGTTCTGGACATTAAAAATTTTTCTTTATTAAGGACACATAGTGTACATTAATACCCATGATGTTTTAGGATTTTTGCGTTTGCACACAAAAGATATGAGTACGACTTATTTAGGAAGACGTTGATAATCTTCATCTTTCTGCTGTGATTTAGTTTCGCTTATTGTCAGAGTAGTAGAGTCAAAGCAAAATATCTCGTAGGAGATCTATTTTTTTCTAATAGGGAGTGAAAAAAACTTACAATAAAAAATAATAATCTACAACTCATCAATATGATCTCTGCCTACTTTTTAGAATTTTGTTTCATGTAATTCACGTTCACAATAAGAGAAGTGCGAGGACTATTGGAAGAGGTAACGAAATACCCATGTCAACTTTTAAAAATAAAACATATTCTTACTTTTCTTTCGAAAAAGGTTAAAGAAATGCCAAAACACATGAAATATGTTATAACACAACAATTTTCTTGTATTCAGGCGGTATTTTTAAATTTTCTTGAATAACTGGTCCTTTTGCTAATCTTAAAGCATAACCACAAGTTCTTCATTATCCCAAACGACAACGAAAAGTGCATCTTGGTCAAGGTCAAAGTTTTTCGTACCCCCCTCCCCCCTCCTACTCCCATCTCCACATACATACACAAATAAGTTGATTTCATTCTAGTATAAAGTATACAAGTTAACATTCCTCGAGAGAAAAGTGAAGTCAACAAATGGCTGAACTTGTGAATGCTTGTATTCAATTTCATCATGCTAATACATTTGAAAGGGTATGATTCTCCCACAGAGTTACTAGATTGATATGGTGTGCAAAGGAGCCCACCCATGTTTGACCCCAGTCTATGTTGTTCGTACACTTGACCTGGAATATAAGATTGTCCCCGAGGTCACCACCGTATGAAAACTACAACAGCTGAATTTCTTTTTTATTTGCAACAAAGTGTTATTACAGCTATGTTGAAGAAAGCTTCTTGTGCACAACAGACCAATAACATGCACATGCTTGATTGAATGCCGACACAATTTGAGCTTGGAAAAACCTGTTAAAAATACGAGACTGGGCTCCGGCCCTTCCTATTAAAGCCAGCTTCAATATCATTCACGAACACGTATTATAGGATGAAAATCCATTAAAGTGCAAAATATAAACTATAATGAACATGATTATGCATTCACCCCAAGTACGGAAGGGGAGGGTGGATGAATCTGGTAAGGTGGTGAAACTGTAAGATGTAGTGACGTGGGGAAAGAGAGAGAAAGAGAGGAAGAGAGTGAGAGAGAGAGAGGGGGGGGGAGAGAGAGAGAGACAAGGTGAGGGGAGTTACTCAGCCCAGATTTAAGCAGCCCGCCGCAAAGTGTATCAGTTGTGTCTATGGGGACGTAAAACATTTACAGTTACTGTCAATTTACAATTACTTCCTACAGGTGTGTGTTTTTAAAAGTTCCATATAAAATTATGTAAGTATATATGATATGTATATATCTATCTATCTATCTATCTATCTATCTATCTATCTATCTATCTATCTATCTATCTATCTATCTATCTATCTATCTATCTATCTATCTATCTATCTATCTATCTATCTATCTATCTATCTATCTATCTATCTATCTCTCTATCTATCTCTCTCTCTTTATATATATATATATATATATATATATATATATATATGTGTGTGTGTGTATGTGTGTGTGTGTGTGTGTGTGTGTGTGTGTGTGTGTGTGTGTGTGTGTGTGTGTGTGTGTGTGTGTGTATGAAGAGAATGAGGAAAACGACTGTAGTCACAAACTGGAAATTGTGAGGGTGCCAATTTTAAAAGCTTGTGGAGTCATTACTTCATATTTGTTCGACAAGTGGTTAATTTGTTAACTGTTGTTGAATGGGAAATCTAACAACAATAATCAACGTACAGTTGAACAGAAATAAAGTTATGAGTCAAAAAATTTTCAAATTTGGTACCCTTACGATTTTCAGTTTATGACTACTGTCGTTTTCCCCTGTAGTCTTCACATATGGTATGTATCTTTTTTGTACGTTGTCTTTGTTGGAGAACCAAAAGAAAGGTTGAACAAAGGCGTGAGGTAAAAATAGAATGACGTAGAAATTAGTTTTAAAAAACCGGGAGCGTAATATCATGGGTTGAAGCGCCACAAAATACACCAGATTTCCAAGGATACTGCTATTATCAAACTGACCACGGGGAATTCCCTTCTGCTGATGGGTCGACAGCTCCCTGCTGAAAGGCTCAAGAGCTTGACAAACTGAATGAAATTTGAGAGCAGGTTTGCACAAGCGTGAACAAGAGCAACTGGGCGAGTAATTCATCCTCTCTGGTCAAGTCAAAAGCAGAAATTTCGTCCTACATACACAAACATACACAGACAAATAAATATCTACATATATATATATATATATATATAAAAGTGCGTAACTCATTCCCTTAGGTCCAAAATGACTAAACTCATGATAATAAATATCTAAGGACAATAATCAAAAAATGGATTGATATACAGTTAATTGATGCTTTTCCTTTTCAATATTGAATATTAACACATTGTAGTAAATTTGTGACTAGGAAGGATATAAAGAAGTTCGTTTCTGTCTCCTGTAAAATCACCCCAAATGAGTTAGTCCCATAATATAACAAAATCGTATAAGAAGCGGCTTTCAAGGTGTAGGCTATAGATGATGAAAGCTTTAATCTTGATTTTAAAGTGTGTATAAAAGCTAGAATAATCGGGGAAAAACTGTTACCAGCTAACGCAAACCTATCTTTCATGTAATATAATAGAGCACATTAATGGGAAAAGAAGAATATTTTAGCAGCAGAGATCAGGCATGAAAAAAAGTTTTCATAAGGTCTGGCGAACTTGATACTCGTAGATATTCCCTTTAACTGTACAAACATGTGATTGCTAAACGATAAACTGTTGACGCATAGAACTAATTCAAGACGTTCACATATTATTATGTTGCTTGTGAATTAGAGTAACATCTTGGAGCAAGGAGCAAGCTTATCCCTTCTTGATGAGGGGTATTGTGGTACGTGATCACATCATCAACCGACACATTCGTGCCATACGTTGAAGGGTAGACCACGATAAAAGAAAGTGTCCTGAACTGAAAATCTGAATTCTTGTTAGAGCATGAAGGCTGTCCTTAAACTCGTGTCGAACAAATTATGAATTCTGGAAAACGCGGTTTCAGAACTTTGCTGAGCAATTAGGGACCTGAAGCAGACAGATTGTCGTTCCTTCAGATGCTTCTATGCCATTTAAACGTCTTTAAAACGACGTATTTTGAATATAAATTGAGATATATGGATATTTGGTACGCCCTAGAAATAGCAGCAAAAATACTGAAAAGAAATGACAATATTCATTGACGTCAAGGAGGGAACAATTTAGATCTAAAATGACGAAATGGGTCTTGAAACATGTATTGGTCTGAGAGTAGGAGTAAAAAAGGTTGGATCATAATATACATATTATGACAACCGTAACACATTGGCTGCAACGGCTTTATTTGATTATGACATTAACTTTAATTTGGTATTTGATCTACTAATTGTGATGAGGAAGTCACATTTGTGTAAATGTTGAATTCAACTCTTTCTGAGCGTGTTCGTATTTTTCTACTATCGGGTAACCAATCAAAACGCGTGACACAAGAAAAACAATCGAAACAAACTAAGCCATCCACTAGGAGCAAACGGATTGGAAACTTTGAATTTCTTTTAAAACACTTCGTGGGCAAACTACATCTCAAAGAAAATACCCCCCCCCCCCCCCACCCCCAAATTAAAAAAATACAGTAGAGGAAATGTAAATTATGTTTGTTATATACACATAAAATGGCTTGATGTAGAGACATCGAGTTTGCAAGCTTAAAGCCACCTATCGTTCTATTATTGTCCATCTACTGGCGATTGTCCTGTCATAAAATATGCCCTTCATATTATCGAGAGAAGAGAGTCAAAAAGATTTCGTGAATGAATACTGAAAAGGTCACGTTCAGTCGCAGAATAAATAATAACACCAACAAAAGAGAAAGAAAAAAAAAACAATAGTCGTAATCATTGATAACGTAATCGTAGATGTTCTTTTAAAAAAGGAGACGCATCAATGGTGGTCTGAGTTTTCCCACTTGCATCATCGTAACAGGAAGTATGAGACAAAAGGTTTGGAACGGGAAGATAACTCACTGTGAAGTTAATTGTTTTCCCACATCTCAATGCTGTTGTTTTACGTCCCTTCTCAAGCGTGCCAAAGCAATCTCGTTCTCGAACAATCGATTGTGGTCTGATCAGTGCGGCTGTGGGGGATGGATTGTGTAATCGCGTGAAAGTAGCCAGACAAATAAATAAAGAAGGATAAAGAGTTTTAGCGGTGGACTATTCCACTCCAGTGCCGGCAGCTGGCAAAAACTACTACAACAATTGGGGGGACGGGGGATAGGGGGGCTGCATTCCTTCACAGTTGCAACCTTCCTTTTAATTGCAGTCTCCCGGGCAGTAATTCATTCAGGCTGAAGATAGCATGCGTTGTACTTAAGTAATCCCTCATTAATAAATGATTTTATTTATCCCTTCCACTTTTTCTTTTTTCTTGACAGTAACATATAAACCTCTGGAAAGGTTAGTGGTAAAATCTCTGTACAGTATTGTCAGTTTACTGGTCTCTTCTGTCTCCCTTCCAACCAAATGCTCAGGCCTCTATAATGTGTCAGATTTCTCTTGGATTAAAGTTATTATGTAGCATCTTAGGGTCACCTTTTCGTGAAGACAAGTCTTAGTGCAGTTTCCGTTTGAGAATGTACTGGGGTTTACATTGTATCAAACAACACGATAATATCCTTATCGCGAGCTACTTGGTTCATCGGTCGACTTTTATTTGCGGTTTTAAAGGATTTTGGCTATAAAACCAAGACACGCCTTTTAGCTTTCAAAGTTATTGTTTATTCCTTAGAGATCGCTCTTAAGTCTAACGGCAAACATAATTTTGATGGACACAAACATTTACTTCGTCAAATGATGGCATTCGACGTAATGCACTCAATCTCTGGGTGTGAAAGTGAAACAGCAATCATCCACTCAACAAAAACATTCTTGTTGTACCTGCATGTTATCGCTTTACAGAGATTTCGAGGTATTCGTTTTGAGTTCAGCTCAGGTCACCGCACCAAAGCGCCACGGGGCCTATCCGTGGGGACGACATTTAATACCAATAAAATGAACTTTTAATCGACGTTTATTGCTCACAAAACAAACAAGGTTTGACGTATTATGAGAGATGATAATTCAGGAGAAGGGCAATTCCGACTCTTAATGTCGGGGTCAACCTGGGTTGAGTGCGATACATTATTACAGAAAGACAGAGGTGACAGTTAAATTAAATGGGGGCTTTTTTGTTTAGGGATTTTATTCATGGCTTTGCCTGCCATGTGAAGAGTTCAGCAATTATAGGAAGAAGAAGAAGAAGAAGAAGAAGAAGAAGAAGAAGAAGAAGAAGAAGAAGA
>NW_004797378.1:835635-837257 GCF_000002075.1 Aplysia californica | reverse complement strand
TCTCTCTCTCTCTCTCTCTCTCTCTCTCTCTGTCTCTTTTATATCTTTCCTCCTGTCTTTTTACCAGATTATTTATCTGTTTATCCCACTCTCTCTGTTTACTTTTGCTGTTATTGTTGTTGTTTTTGTTTTGTTTTGTTTTCTTTTCTTTTCTTTATGATGCATAACTTCATTATTCTAAGTAATTTTTTAAAATTTTGTTTTCCGTTTCTGAAAATTTGAAAGGCCTGCAAACTCCTGTTTCTAATTTGTGTACGATGGGTTAAAATGTGCCGAAACATTCCCTTTGTTCGACCACATTCTACAGGGTACAAATTACCTCCACAGGGGACTTGCCTGCATCGGCGTGGCCGGGTGTTACGTGTAGAGGGGTGGGGGAACTAGATCTAGAGTAACAGCAGTCTGTTTTGTTTTAGCAAGAGTTTTACGGCGCTCGCAACAGCATAAAAAGGTCATATGAGCGCGCGGAAAAAGGTTGGTTCTGTTCGCAACAGTACACTGCACAGTCTGATTCTGGTCAACACCTCTACTAAAATGTGGCGTCGGTGGCCTAGTGGTTAGGATCTCGGACTCACAACCGTAAGGTCGTGAGTTCGAATCCCGTCAGGGACCCGACGTTGTGTTCTTGGGAAAAGCACTTTACACGAATTTTCCTCACTTCACCGAGGTGGGAATGGGTACCCGGCTATAGATAGCGAAAAATCTTGTCAGTTTGTTAGTGTTTGAGCGCTTAATCAGCTGCTTGCACTGTATGCTTCCCGGGAACCTCAGAATGTTTCGGAGTGTTCTATGGTCTGCTGGGGTAATAATATAGTGTTGAGCGGGGATATGCGCTATACAAATGCTATTTATTATTATTATTTATTGTAAAACGCTAAAAAACTAAAACTTTGATGTAAATAAACTAATTTAAGGGGGGGGGGGCTACACCTGAAGGCTATCTGGCTTATTACTGCACCGAATTTTACCAACTTTCACACAGATAACAAGCATAGAAAGGAGTCTTAAAAACCTCAATCAAATTTGAGAAAGAAGTTTCGTTTCCATCGATACAGCGGCAGTATTGGATTTTGTAGACATGTCTTACGTAATGAATACCGCACTTACTGCTCATGGAAATTAATCATTTTTTTGCATGCGTGTAAACAAACATTAGATCTAAAAATGTACTGTTGTTTTGTTCCTAAACGAATTTTAAAAATTCGTATGAATTTTTTGCTGAGGTACCATCCAAGTTTGCCAAAAATCCATGAAAATTCACACTCAAGACACCACCAACAAAAAACTATCTCAAATATCAACTAATCAACTGACATATTCTTAGTATTACACCTTCCCTTCATTCTCTGAAAATTTCATGAAGATTGAATAAAAAATGGTGGAGTTATTAAAAGAAGTATAGAGAAAAGTTGCGTTTTGAGAAAACGGCCGGTAAAGAAAAAATAAATATTGACTTTATGAGGACATGGTTGTGATATACATGCCCGATATGGGAAAAAATACGGTTTTGGGGGGTTCTTATGCAATGAAATAGTTGTAGGAGAGGCTGAGGAAGCTAGAAATGTCTACGACTCAAATTCCATAATTTTTTTGCCGAATTGGGGCTTCTTGGGATGTAGCCC
>NW_004797378.1:831862-833548 GCF_000002075.1 Aplysia californica | reverse complement strand
ATAGATAGATAGATAGATAGATAGATAGATAGATAGATAGATAGATAGATAGATAAATAGACAGATAGATAGATAGATAGATAGATTGGTAGATAGATAGATAGATAGATAGATAGATTGGTAGATAGATAGATGTAGCATCTGAAGAAATCAAATCATACGAATAAGATTTCTTTTTGTTTGCCTTTTGTCTGAGGAGCAGCTTAGATGGCAAAAAGACAGATCTGCTTTGAATGGTGTTTGAGTTGAGTTATGAGGGGGCTGTGGCGTAGTAGTACCGAGGAGCCCGTCTGGTAATCAGATTGGGCAGGGTTCCAATCTTGATTTAGAAGCGATATTTGTCACTCTGTCTAGTTCCCTTTGAGTGGTATCAGAGAGTTGGCGGTATGCTAACCCACGAATCGTCCTTTGGCTGAGGAACAGACGCATTGCCTTTATTCAGGAAGGAAATTATACTGGTGTATGTGTTGCTATAACCAGACCCTTTGCCTTCCGTGCTAAAGGCAATAATTCTGTTTGGGTCTAGGGGATCTATTTTAAAAAAATTGAGGTCATTATTCTTTTTGGAAGTGTGATTTCATTCGGGCATGGTTGGCACTGATAGGTAGGGTCGAAATAGCCATATTCTGAATCGTGAAGGTATTTATGTAACCGCTTAATAATGATAAATGATAATACGTGACATTTATAAATCAAGCGCCCAACCCCGATTAAAGCACACAGGCCCTCGGCGCTTTTCAATACAGTACAACGTACAACAGTAACATAAAACGTTGTGTTCTGACAAAAAGAAAATCACTCCAAATACATGTACATGTATTCACCTTATTAATTTAAAAACAGAAACGACTTCAGCTGACATTTGAATGAATCAAAATTAATTAAAAATGATTACAAATCATTTACCGCCTCACAAAGATTGCATGCAGCAACGCAGAGAGAAATCCCTGTTTCCTTGATAGAAACTGTAAGCCATACTAAAACTCAGGGGTAAACCGTGAGCGGTGCTTCCGTCTCTTTTATCTGTGCGTGTGTATGTAAGTATTTTGTGCGGTGCGTGGGCGATATGGATATGAACAGGCGATATTGCTATGAACAACGAGTTCCAGAGAAAAGAGCCCGTGGAAGCTTCAATCATTTCTGACACGCAAAGAGGCGTGCACTGATTTAGGGTATGTTGAGCTGTGTTTCGAAATGGAAGGATTATGTTAAAGAAGAGATTCTGTTTTATTCTTCCTAGATCACAGTGTAGATTTTAGTATCACGATCACGCCCAGATTTTTCCGTGTTTTTTAAAGGAAAGATTACGAGTAGAGCTATTTAAGATGCAACTATTTTTTATAATATGATTTTTTTTTTAAAGTTTTGGACTGTTTTCTTCATTTTGACACTGAGTGTACTTAGTTGGTAGTATGTATTATATCCAACTGCTCTTTTATATTACAAATCTATCTTTCTCTCTCTGACTGTCTCTCTATCTCTGTATATCTGTATGTCTGGGGTTTTGTCTGTCTGTCTGTCTGTCTGTCTGTCTGTCTGTCTGTCTGTCTGTCTGTCTGTCTGTCTGTCTGTCTGTCTGTCTGTCTGTCTGTCTTAATGGTTTTGATAGTATCGAATCATTCTAATCTGATCTGGCATTTATCATCGGATCTGATCTGACATGGGTGGACTTGTCCTGTACCGCAA
>NW_004797378.1:828464-830396 GCF_000002075.1 Aplysia californica | reverse complement strand
CCCCCCTCCCACCTTCCTATTCCTCTCCCCGATCTCTCACACATCCCAATACCCACCCTACCATCTTTTTTTTCTGACTGTCTGCATAAGTTGGTACGCAAAGAGATATTTTTGCAGACCTCCCCCACCCCCACTTCTCCCCTGAGTGCTGATTACTTCGAAACGGGTTATAAGGTACACTGCACAGAATGGACTCTGCCACAATCATGTACGCGTAAGACTCGAATATTATAGTCCAAATAATTGTGATACAGTTACGAGGATTTCTTGTAGTGGCAGAATGGGATTGGGCGCTGAAGTTGCTAAAACGCCGTTGCTAATCGAAGAGAGGATTAAAAAATAAAAGACAAGGTTACTTTACAAAAGAAACCAAAACTAAACATGCTGGGCAAAGAATAGAACACCTAAATCTACAACAAAAGAGTTAGTGTTTTTGAAATGACACAAAGTAGTCTTGCTTTTTATACATTTTCGAATAACAAATTTTATCATTTTTACTTCAGCTTCAAAACTTTCAAGGAAAAATATTCTTCAACAGTTGCACTGTTCCAACTCTTTTAAGAACGCCTGGGATAAGCCTAATCAGCTCCTTCCCTTCTGTCAGACGAGAACATGATTTATATACATGCCCATAGGGGTGATTATTAAGTCAGTATTTGACTTCAAACATGCATTCAGCTGAATGAAAGCTTCAAACAAACATTTTACGCATTCATTTTTAGAGAAGCCTTTGTGAAGCCGACTAACTCAGTTGATATTGTCTTGGGATATGGTGCGGGTGGCGATGGTTTGAATCTCAAAAGTGGCGTTCTTGAACGTTAGTTCTCTGGAGAGTTTTTAAGGCCCCCAACCACTGGTCATCTCAATATTTTTATACGCCTGCGAGTCGTGGACTCTGACAGCATAATTAGAGAAAAAGATTCAGACCACAGATATGAGATGTTACCACAGACTCCTTGACATCTCGTACAAAGACCACGTTTCAAATGCTGAGGTACGAAAGAGAATCACCAACGCAGTGGGGCAGCATGAAGATCTACTGACCACAGTGAAGAGACGAAAATTAAAATGGTATGGGCATGTCACAAGATCCCCAGTACTTGCCAAAACAAACCTGAAAGGAATAGTACAAAGGAAAGAGAAAGACAGGAAGGCAGAGAAGGAGCTGGGAGGACAACATTACAGAGTAGACAGGAAAGACGATAGGTGACAATCTGAGGAAAGCAGACGACAAAAAAAGATGGCGAGAGCTGGTTTTCAGATGCAGTGGTGCCACCACGGTTGCCCCAACCACGGGATAGAAGAAGAAGAAGAACCACTTTGCTCAGACCTTTAACACATTGGCATTTAATTCCAAGGTCTAATATTATAGCAGAGCCTACAGTATTAGTGATTGAGGTAGCTTGGATAGCCTAGCATTAAACCCACGAGATACCTTAGTGAAGCCGCTTTCTCTTTAATTCAGGTCTCTCTCCCACGATAACCCAGAGTTCGGGTAATGTTCGAGCTACGAGGTTTAATGTGACCCCAGCAGCACTGACCAAAAGCAGAAGTCAATCAGTCAGTCATGAGCACCTGCCAACTGCCAACAAAGTACTTAGCAAAGGTGCTCACAAGCTAGGAAACAGTTGCAGTACCGTGAAAAACATCTTGATAGAACTTGACGTATTGAGACTCATCACCTGTGTTGTTGGCCAGTGCTTGATTTCAACTGAGTTGTTCCTTCTCCTTCTGTGGCACTGTTGAACCCTTCTTTACATTTGCATATAGCCAATAGTTTTGTTATTTTTACGCTATCTATCTATCTATCTATCTATCTATCTATCTATCTATTTATCTATCTATTTATCTACCTATCTATCTATCTATCTATCTATCTATCTATTACCTACCTATCTACCAAAATCTCCATCTCCCTCCCTCCCTCCCTCC
>NW_004797378.1:824080-827467 GCF_000002075.1 Aplysia californica | reverse complement strand
ACACACACACACACACACACACACAAACACACACACACACACACACACACACACACATACCCTCATACACGCACATACACACTCAAAAATAAGAGAACAGGACATAGAATATACATTGCCAAGCATAACATCATATCCAAAGTGCACTTAATCACTAGTACATAACCCTTACACTGTGTAAAAGGTTAGACGATTCAAAGAGACCCAGGTCAGCTAATTTTGTCTCAGTTAAAGATGTCAAAGCACCGAAAGTAAAGTGGGCGAAGAGTTTCACAGGGTAAAGAATTAAAGTTCAAAGACTCAGGGAAATTCCATTTTTGTTGTATGTTTACCACTGTTATAAGATAGAAATGATAATTTTAGAACCCCCCCCCCCTTACCCCAATTAAATGGTTGTCTTTCTCGTTCTTTAAGCTTAGACATAATAGACGACGTTTTAGACGATTTTGTTATTCTCAATCTTTCTCTCTCACTCTCTAACTCTCTTTCTCTCTTATCTATCTATCTATCTCTCTATCTCTCTATCTCTCTATCTATCTATCTATCTATCTATCTGTCTATCTATCTATCTATCTATCTATCCATCCATCTATTAGGTTCTTTTGATCGATTGTGGCCTACAGCTTATAGTTTGTCTTTGAAAAATACCAGCAATTTCCAGTGATCTTTACACGCTTCGAGTAACATTTTAGGGGGATCACACAAACAAACACTCTCAGAGATTTAGAGATTTTGTTGACAATCACTGGTAAAGACAGACTGGGACAGACAGGGAGAGTGAGTGGGAAAGAGCTGGGGGGGAGGAGTATTAGATGAACAGGCAAAAAGTGAGAGAAGGAAAGATAGAGGGATGGTCTGACTAACGTACAGACAGACAGACAGACAGACAGACAGACAGACAGACAGACAGACAGACAGACAGACAGACAGACAGACAGACAGACAGTTAACAATTTAGAGAGAGAGAAAGAAAGAAAGAGAGAGACAGAAAGAGAGATAGAAAGAGAGAGAGGCAGGCAGGCGGACGAACAGACAGATAGACAGACAGAGAGAGACAAACAGAGATAGATAAACAGAGAAAATGGAAGCTATTCGTGTAGGGAGACAGATAGACAGACAATCCGATTGACACACGGATAAAGAGAGAGACTGATAGATAAATAGAGAGGGGCCAAAAGCTCTATCGAACAAACTATATCAGTACGTGATGTCGCATTTCGTTATGTAAATAATTTATATCAGGTTAAGGGCCATGACTTGTGTTCTTTTCACACCCAATCTTTGGGCCTTCTTTGTTGTGGGTGTGTTCCAAGTTTTGTTTCACCGATATTGCCCCCCCTCCCTCTGTCTGTCTATCTGTCTTACTATTGTGCGTGTGTATGTGTGTGTGTGTCAGCTCACCTAATTGCTCTTAGAGAGAGAGAAAGAAAGAAAGAGAGAGACAGAAAGAGAGATAGAAAGAGAGAGAGAATGAGAGACAGACGGACAGACAGGTAGACAGACAACAAACAGAGAGACCGCGGGAAAGAGAGAGGGTGAGAGTTGCAGTAAAAAAGAATAGAACTGAATTTTAAAAAATAACAGAAAGGGTAATGTTTCCTGAATTGGGAAGCAGAGAAGATAAGGAAAAATATCTTTTAATCCAGTTTTTTGTGTTATACAAATTTGTAAGAGCTTTGGAACCTTATAGTTGATTTTTTTTTCTCCTCCTTTCCTCATAATATGCTTTAGAATTTGGTTTATAAGATATAGATTTAAGTAGATTTCATTCAACCTTCAAACGGAGAGAAAAACATCCTAAATTGTCAGTGCATTAAAGTTCAATGACGACTCCCAAGAAAACAGATTACATAAACTGAGCTATAAATATCTTTGAAATAGATAGTGCTCTCATAACCTCAAGTACAACCTCAAAGGTTTTTGTATTACATCAATTCCAACGGTTTCATCCCTGACCTCTTTCATCCAAGAGTCATAAATACAGCTTACACTCAGTTCTGGTTCCTGAATTTTACAAAGATCATACTTAGCCTCCATTCCATAGGCAATTTTCAAAGCGACTCCTTTTTTTGGTGCTGTCCCCATTTCCTCTTTGTCTTGATTTTAAAAACTTATTTCCGTACCGAATTCATCTATCTATCTAAGGAATAACAAAACAAACACTTTTATAGAGGATGGCTCAGCTTTCACAAAGACTGTAGTTAAATCCCAAAGAAATATCGACATATCGTAGAACTGCTTTTTCATCAGTGTTTGTTTAGAAGTAAGGACAGCCTCGTTATGCTCCACGTCTCGATGCATTTCCTCTAGAACACCCACAATAAAGCTGTTGTATCGAGTATCTGTGTCTGTCTGCTGGAGTACTGTGTATCCATCCTACTTAGCAGGGGTTAGCAGTCACAGACTCGAAACAGTCCGCCTTCTAAATGAGGCTGTAAGATATTTGTAACTAATCACAGTGGTTTGCTGTTTATAATGTTCAGCTGTGGATTCGTGAGACCCCAATACCTTCTCATCGATCACATTATTTAGTTAACTTCGAGTAGTTTTACGGCACTTGTAACACAATGATGTCATATAACAGTCAAAGATAAGAGGTGTTACAAACGCATATAAACGAACTAGGAGTGATAAGGACGATAGATGCTTGATAGGGAAGGAGAAAACCGCATCTGAGCACCCACCAGCCACACATTAAGCGACTTCTAATTCCTTGTCAGTATTACCTGGTGAATGTCTGGGCGTGATCAGTTTTGTGTTGTAGGTGCTTTGGCCGACAATCCAACAAATTGATATTTATGTGCACGGCAGCGATTGAACGAACAGTGTCTGGCCTCTGCAGGAAGTACGTGTACTGAAGAAAGTCAGATAATATAGCCTCCACCAGAGGGTTACCGGTGGGATCTTTGGCAGCTTTGTTGTATAGGACACAACAGGCTAAGATCGCCGAGATGCACAAAGACATGGGCGATATACGTTGCTTCTACCAAAAAGAATTCTTTCCTGCCACCAGAACATCGGTCTAAAATGGTTGGCTACAGATTTAGTTTTGCAGGCCCCTGAACGGCTGGTAAGGAGAGCTTTTTTCCGAGTGTCGGAGCGCCTGTGGCTCCTTCATGTATGCGTATCCACATCTAGTAGCCTTTCTCGAGAGCAGGGCCACATTTATTTGATGGGGCATATTTTCTTTCCATATTCATATAATTGGCTGTGAACGTTAAGGCTACTTACTCGCCAATTTAAATGATCAGGCGTCCTGGAAAATGCGCAATAGGCAAAGGCTGTACTTATAACCCTCTCCCCTTCTTTGCTCCTCCAAATCCCTCTCCATCTCTCCCCCTCTTTCTCCTTCTCTTTTGCTCTCTCTCTCTCTCTCTCTCTCTCTCT
>NW_004797378.1:822228-823667 GCF_000002075.1 Aplysia californica | reverse complement strand
CTCTCTCTCTCTCTCTCTCTCTCTCTCTCTCTCTCTCTCTCTCTCTCTCTCCTGTTCAGCATTCCTTATATTATTATCTGAATACACTGTCAAAGACAAAAGGTTCGTGAGCTGAAGTATATACCCATTTCATATGTGCGTGAACAAGGGGCACTTTGGTTCTAAAGGATTCGATCGACCTTCAACTTTCTTGAAAACAAAACCCCCCAAAAACCGGCGAGATCATAGGTAAAAAAAGGTTGCTTATAAATCCAAGACACGTGCTATCTGTCAAATCCTTGGGCCTACTGGTGAGCGAAATCTTTGCTCCGTAGCCCTTTTTCCTTTTTCTGTCCTACATTTCTTAACCTCTTCTTATCTGAGTGGAGCCTCCAACTAAAAGAATTAATCTGCAAAATTTAGGCTTTCTCAGTTTTTGTTCATCTCACCTCTCTCTCTCTCACTCTCTCTCTCTCTCTCTCTCTCTCTCTCTTTATCTGTCTCCCTCTCTCTCAAACACACACACACACACACACACACACACACACACACACACACACACACACACCCTTTGCGTATTGTGTATATGTCTGCTTAGTCTCTGTGTCTGTCTCAAAAACAAATTCAAATAAAGACGAAACAAACACCAGTCAACATAGTTCTTTGATTCTGTTGAGCGCTTCAGAATCTGTTGTTTACTTTAACTGCAATTATTTGAAGGGTTATATTTTATTATACGTTTTTTTGTGTCTTTGTTTTACGTAGGAGGAAGAAATTGAGGGGTGGCTTCGGTCTTTTATCTTGTGTGGCGTGCATGCGTTTATTTCTCTTTTCAGCTTCGCAGTCCAACTCTACCAAATTGGGGTTGTGTTATTGAAACGACCGGGGACGAAAAAAAGCGATTTTGCGATTGGAGAGGCGAGTGTTATCCACGGGACGTAAGAATTTCCAATTCCAACAGACAATAAATTCAAACAAGGAAACAAATCTTTTCAGACTGAAAAACAGGAGTTGGAGATAACTGCACTCGGTTCCCAAATAGAAAGACTCGGGATTTAACTTGAATCCGGACGTGGAAAGAATATAGATCGAACCGTCTTAAGAAGCTAACACCCGCAACAATTATGAAGGCAGAGATGAGGGAGATGTGGAGCAATTAAGTAATGCAGGTGTTTTGTGTTAGGTATTTAGAGAGGAGACAGGAGTGTGACAGACAGACAGACAGATAGACAGTCAGATTGTAAATGTTTACACCCTGATGAATTGACAGACAGCTCTCTCTCTCTCTCTCTCTCTCTCTCTCTCTCTCTCTCTCTCTCTCTCTTTCTCTCTCAGAGACAGATAGATAGACAGACAGACAGATAGACAGATAAATAGATAGATAGATAGACAGAGAGAGAGAAAAAGAGAGAAAGAGAGAAAGAGAGGAGAAAAAAGGGAGTGAGAGAGAGAAGAGAGAG
>NW_004797378.1:815718-822128 GCF_000002075.1 Aplysia californica | reverse complement strand
ACACACACACACACACACACACACACACACACACACACACGTCCGTACACGTATACACGCACACACTTACTTCTTAGCTCACACTTTCTTCAGCCTTTGACACCATAGGCAGCGCAGTGGATTGTTGTCAGGTGCTAAGGTGTGGTTTGCTTCTTCCTTCCTATCCAACATCTATAATTGTCCTTATCTCTTGTTATATTACTCTCCAGCAACGCCTTTAATCTTGGTCACTTATACGTCGTATTCGTGTAGAAAATACCGTTCAAAAAAGGGAGGGGGAGGGGTGAAGTTTATGCCACCAGCACGCTCACCCCAATCATAATCAACCTGGGTAAATCGCCTCCACGGAAAATTTTCTTCTCTAATATGTTGTTTTACCTCCTTTCCTACTTTCTAACCATGTTCCGTAGTCTGCTTTGGTTTCCACTTTCGGCCCCACCCTTCTCGCTCCTTTGCCCCTTCTATGGGCTCCTGACTCTTTCTGCAGCCTTTCTATAGCTACACCTTGGCTTCTTCTTACTGTTGTCTTTCAGCAACACCCCTGATCTTAGGGTAGGTAAGATCTCTCGAGTAAGGGCGAAAAATTTCGGAGGTTCATGTGCACGTTGCGCATATCAAAGATCCCTTGGTGGTCCCTAATCAATAAGAGTAGACTTCGGCTTCCATCCGGGCAACATTCAAAATTAATTCCTACCAAACTGAAAATGTTTATTGCGTCCCTCGCTCTCATATGACCTTATGCAGTTGCGAGTGCAGTAAAACACATCCGAAACAATAACCCACATCATGGCGTTAGGAGTTCTTTGCCTCCCCCCCCCTCTCTCTCTCTCCTATAAACTGCCTGCCTGCCTGCCTGCCTGTCTGTTGTCTGTCTGTCTATCTGTCTCTCTCTCTCATTCTTTCTTTCTCTCTGTCTCTCTCTCTGTTTTTCTCCGTCTCTCTCTATCTATCTATCTATATGCGCCTCTCTTTCTCTGTCTATCTGCCTTATGTCCTTACATCTTCACTCTCAAATTATAGCCTTTCCCACATCCATCTTCCGGTGCACTCACCTTAACAAAGGCGTGAATAAAAAAGAAAAATCCTTTACAGAACCAGCAAACAGGCAGGAAACATCGCCGCCATTTCTGTTTGTTGCCTTTAGTCTTAGGTTGTTGTTTTTTTTCTTATTTTGGAAACCCATCCTCTCCCGGACACCTGTGCATCGTCTTTAACTTTTAAGAGCAGGGGCTTCCAGGCTACAAAAACTATAAAGAACAGCTGATGTTTCTAAGATCTAAGAAAAAAAGTACTAAAGGGAATAAAAGGTTCCTTAACATTAAGGTAGAAAGATAGCCAATTGGAAAAAGAAAACTGAAGACCTAAAAACTGAATTCGGTACTTCCATTATGTATTACTTATGTATTGGATTGGATATTAATCTGTTAAGAATATTAAGATGGCTATACAGAGCCTTATTTTGAGAGTTTGAAAAAATAAAACATGTACAACAGATTAGAAGGATACATGTGCTTGGCTTTAAAACAGAGGAACTGTAAAAGTGAATATGAACAAATAAAGAAGAAAAGGGGGGGGGGGAGAGTAATGGATATGTGGATTTATTTCAAAATATTAGAAACATAGCATTATACACAAACGTTTTTGTACGATAAAGACAAAGGCAGATAATGAGTTAGAAAATACAGATATGGCAAAACTGTTTTCCGACTATGTTGATCTGTGTGTGACCTATTTGAATTCCCTCTCCTATCCAACGTGACCCCATCGAGATGGTTGACCACACTCCTTTACGAACGCTTGTTCCTCCGTATTATGTTGGACATCTCTTAGCTGTTTCCGCCAGACATTCCGTCCTTTTTCAGATAATTTTTCTTGAGGCCTGCTTTGTTTTCTTTAGCTCCCCATGTCTCATTTTAGCATTACGCTGGGCACCTTTTAGCTGTTTCTGCCAGTCATTCCTTTTATGTTATTTATGCTTCTTCCAGAGTATTCCTCATTTTCTTTAGCTCTCCATCTGTCTTTGAATGATTCCCAAATTAGTGCGCGCATGATCCATGGATGTTTCTGAGACGTCGTTAATTAATCTTTCTTTTTGATTTATACAGATCATAAACTCGAGACTCGCTGAAACTCTATTTAGACTCACGAAGTACTTAATACCTATTTAGCTTTTGTTTTATGCTTTAGTCAATAGGCCTAGGTGCGTGATACGAAAGTGCTAAGCTTCTTTTAATATATTTTTTGGTCAACGATATCACGGCAAAACTGGTTAAGAACACGACATACAAACGAGAGTCACGGATTCTATTCCGAGCATTTGTTAATGTATTTCTTTTCTCACCCTCTAGTGGTACGTCCACACATCTTTTGACCAGATACAGGGTGCTTTTTGAAGTGACATAATTAAGGTCTCAAATGGCGTTTGGATACAAACGAGCTGAGAATATGTCAAAATATTCTTCGCATATCAGCCTGCAATATCCACAGAGTTTTTTTTATAATCCTATTGCATATTTCGACTTTTTTGTGTGTAAACTCCAACGACTTACAAGATGGGAATTGCTCATTTTGAAGGTGGGGAGCGTGTTTTACAGACAATGATAATTGATTAATTAATACCTTTTGTATCATGGAAATACCCACTCAGCAGCAAGGTCTATGCACTTTGTAGCAGACCCGAAAACACTCAGAAATATTTTCATGGGAAACATTCAGTGAAAACTGACAAGATCTTTCACTGTTTATAGCCGAGTACCCAATTCCCACCTTGGTGAAGTGGGGAAAAAATGGTGTAAAGTGCACCCCTGACGGGATCTTACGTTTGTGAGTTCGAAAGCCGAACGACTAGGTCACCTAGACAACAGGAAAGTAAAGAGAAGACAGTCGGAAAGAATGAAGATCCAATGATAATATGCAAAATTAACTTTTACATTCGCATTTCTAAGCATACATTTATGTGAGCCTTTTTAATATATTCTGAGGGATGTGTCATTTACGAATGAGCAGTCAGTGAGTCTAGCCTTCTCTTATCACCTATCCAAGAAAATTGGACTGGGGCAAGGGGTGGGGGTATTGGGGGGGGGGGGCATTCTTGGAAATGCATTATCCTCACAAGGTTTAGTGAAATGTCGAATGTTCAGTCAACCAGTAACACGCGTAGCTACATCATCTGGCACCCCGCCCTTCCCGGCCCCGTACCCTCGTAGTTACATCAGTCTTATCCACCATTATCTTCTTGTCAATCCGTTTTCCCATTTTCTGCTTGCTGGGGTTGTCTCGTTGTGTAAAGATTCGTGGAGGCCCGTCACCTCGAAACAGGGTACTATTCGATAAAAAGAAAGTTCGCATATAAAAATGTTTACTCATTTTCTTTAGCTCTCCATCTGTCTTTGAATGATTCCCAAATTAGTGCGCGCATGACCCATTTTATTTTTATTTTTATTTTTATTTATTCATTCATTCATTTATTAATGTATTAGATATTTATTGTCTATTTCTTTTAGGAAAGGGGGGGGGGGGTGTGAATGTAAAAGTTATCACAAAAACAAGAAGCAAAATATTTGTAACTGAAACACTGTTACAAACAATACAAAAATAACTGCAAAGTAACAAGATATTATAATAGGCAAAAATATGTAACAGAAAAAAGGAAAGTAAACACAATTAAATTGAAATTGATAAATTTTATTCTTTTCCCGAATAGATGCTCATTCCTAAGACGGGGGGGGTATCATCCATGTAACTAACGATACATACTTTTAGACAACGGTCTTTGACCAAAGGAAACACAATAACACCATAACAGGCTTTAATTTGCAGTGAAAAATAAAAACAGACAGAGGAAAACAACGAAGGAGAAGTGAAGACCTAAGTCCTTACTCTTCCTTCCAGCCGCAGTCTGGGAACAGGGATTCTCAGGGCTTCCGTGAATAATATTAGCATGTAAAACTTCTGATGTTAGGTTGTTGGGGAGAACTTGTGGACGTTTTAGAGCATTATTGCCAGACACAGAAAAATGAAATTAAGAAAGAGATACTCTATTGGGAGAAATTAACAGTATACTTTTAAAAATATCAATAAGCACCATTGCATAACAACAACCACGAAAGCAAGAAGCAAATGCAGGTGCAAAAAAAACCCCAAAAAACTCACTAGTCAAATGTTTTAAAACCCATTTCATTCTCTTTATTTCTCTATCGCAAAAATAAAAACAACATAATATTTAGAATGTATAGGCATATAAATATGGCATAAAATATGAGAGCGACAGCGACATAATATTATGATAAAGAAAATGGTAACGTCGTATAACTGTGTGAAAAAATGAAATCGTACCTTCTCCTCAGCCTGCAGTAAAATTGAGTGGTGGAGTTTTTCGCTCTGAGAATGGCAAGTGTTGGAAGACTGAGAACGAAGAGAATTCATACATCTAGATCTAAACCAAGATCATTTATGATCAAAATACGGAGTTTACTTTAACCCTTGACGTGATTGGTTGTGAGTTCACTAACATAACTCTATTTCTGTCTCTTGGGTTTTTTTTGTATCTTGTGTTTTTTCTCAGGGTATCGTCTTAATGATTAGATTCTGTATTAGATAAGAATTTGTCACTGAAACACTGTTACAAACACACAGAATAACTGCAAAGTAATAAGATTTTATTTTAAGCAAAAATACGTTTTTTAGAAAGGAAAAAAAATCAATAGAAATTGATAAATTCGATTCTTTTCCCCAAAAGATGCCCGTTTCTAAGACTTACTTCTGGGCAATATTCATCACCCTTCGGAGATTATGTTTCCTTTTCTTTAGTACCCTTTGTAAGAGACACGCGAATAACATATTATATAATGTAATATTATAATACCTCTACTGCTATTGCTACTGCTGCTTTTGCTGCTGCAACAACGATGGTCGTCTCCATTGTTATTGTTGCTGATATCCATGTTCTCAGTATGAGAGGATTGAAATGTCTGTTTCCGAAACGCTGGGTCACACAAGGTAAGCACCTCGTTTGTGTACGTTGGTCCTAAAGGATATTACAGTCCCTCGAGGTCAGGCTGTGTACTGTGAGGCTGTCTTTACATAAGCTTAGATATTAGATATTGAGAGGCTGGGTCTGTGTGTCAGCGCGTGAACCCATGTATGTGTCCATGTATGTGTCAGTGCGTGAGTGTGTGTGTGTGTGTGTGTGTGTGTGTGTGTGTGTGTGTGTGTGTGTGTGTGTGTGTGTGTGTGCTTACGCGTACGTGCATGAATTTACGTATTTGTGTGTATGTCTATGCATGTGCGTGTTTGTTTTTGTATGATGAACGTGTCTTTTTCCGCTCTAGGTCTACATTCTGTACATCTTTTTCGTACATCTGTTGTCCTTCACTCTGTCGATGTGACCCGCCCATTTCCATATTTGTGAGTGTAAATGTGCGATATTTTTCATTCCTGTTTTCCCTCGCATTTTTTGTGTGATTTATTTGATCTTGTATTCATATTCCCAGCATCTTCCTTTCCATTGCTCTTATCTCTTATGCTGCCCTTAATGTCTTTATGATGTTTCTGTTATTGGACAAAATATCCATAGCTTTTCGTTGGGACAATGCACGGATGGAAGACATGCATTTGCTGTTATACCGGCTGATTTTGATTGTTGAATATTCCCCTGTATTTTCCACACACAAAAAAACAAGTGCAATCCACATGTATCCTTCTATTCACCTCCTTTTTTGTTCTCTCCTCCACGTTTATTGTTTGTTCTATATATTTATATTCCGTCACTGTCCATGTTTTTGTTGTTTATAGCAATCGTTTTGTCGGTTGTGTATTTCGCCATTTGTTTGGTTTTATTTTTGTGGATTTTAAGGCCATTTTGCTTTTTGCTTTCGTTATTTGTGATTTTCAGTGCAAAGTGCCACGTCATCGGCGAATCTCAGGTCTTTCAGGTGTTCTCTATTTATTGAAATTCCTTTTCCGAGCGATGCCTTTTTAAAATACACCGGTTGTCTAAGAAAAAAGAAAACCCATTTAAAGGGCAATAACTGGGTCACCCAAAAAATAAAAAATAAAACACATACTTAAAAAAAGCAATCAAAACGAAATGCCTCTCGAAAAAGGGTCCATGTGCACAGCATATTATCTACCACATCAACAGTAAACGCGTCACAAACGTGGTTTACGCTAAGGTGTTACTTCTCAATATTATTGAGGATTATTTTATGAGACCATCGTGTTCTTTGTCGTGGAAGCTTGACTGTAATCTCGATATCACTTTACGATTTCTTAGTCTAGGTCGTGTTGTCTTTGTGGCGTGCATGTGGGGGGGGGGGGGGGGGTTACAATGTAACAGCGCGATGTTATCTTAGACTTGGATGAGGTTGTAATTAGCTCTCCATTTTATGCTTCCGTGAACGTTAGTTGAT
>NW_004797378.1:813513-815618 GCF_000002075.1 Aplysia californica | reverse complement strand
GTAAGTTATGTGTGTTTGTATATATACATATATATAATATATATCATGTGTATAATATGTATATGTATAGCATAGTATGTATAATGATGTATGTATGTGTGTGTGTGTGTGTGTGTGTGTGTGTGTGTGTGTGTGTGTGTGTGTGTGTGTGTGTGTGTGTGTGTGTGTGTGTGTGTGTGTGTATCATATGTATACTTGAGTACGCCATTTCATTAAACAGTTGGATGCTTATCGACCTTTGCGTTGAATACTTTATTTGTAAAATTAAATTAGCACATGCGTTTCAATCTTCCTTTAAAACATGAACAGCAGAGAAGATAAAACACTGACTTGTAAAAGAAACTGCCTTATACAAAAACTGTCCCAAAAACGTTATAATTAAGAGATGTCGGCATTATGCAAATTTGTTAATAAAACATTAAAACATTTTCATTATACGTATTCAGCTTGATCGCTTTTTTCGGAAATCAACTAATCATAATATTTTCTTAGCAATACTGGCGCAAACAGCACACTATATCTAGACTATATCTAGGTGTCTACGTTCTTTGCTTTGGCAAAACTAAAGCAAAGTTGCAATAACTATCATTTGAGTTGGTCAAAACCAAGGCAACGGATAATTTATTTGCTGTTGAACAGAAAAGAAGAACGGAAAATCCGAATCGCATTCATTCGCGGGCTTTTTTTTCCAAGAAAAGGCAGAAAAACGTAATGTGAGGCAGAAAATGAAATGAATTATTTATACAAACAGAAAAAAGGACAAAAATCGATAAAACCAGTTGCTCTCGCGCAACCCACAGGAAAATGAGTCGAGTGAGGAGTAAGGCACCGATTATTTCTCATGGCTATTGGCAGTCAGGAGATGTTTTTCTCATTTATTCTAGTGTCCTGCTTCATCAATGTGTGTACATGTGTTTGGTCTTTTGTTCTTTTCATTATTTTTTTCATTTATTTTTTTTGGAGGGGGGGGGGGGGGGGTTGTTCATGTTTATTGTTCATGTTTTTGCTTTTAAATTTGTATTGTGTTTCTCTCAGGTTTCGTTTTGTTTGCTTATTTGTTTCATATTTGGGGGCTTTGGCGTTTTAAAAATTTGTTGGGTTGAGCCTGGATAAAATTGATTATATATATTTTTTGTTTTGTTTTAGTGTTCTGGGGTTTTTGGGGGTTTTTTCATTTTGTTTGTTTTCGGGGGGGCTTTTTGGAAAGGGGAGGAGGTTATTCTTAGTATATTTTCAAAATTATATACACTATGGTTCGTTTTCTATGCCCTTTATTAGTTGGTTCGTTTCATACAGATCTACAGTAAAAACTATTTTTCAAAAGACCTACAAATATTTTAAATATCGTGCTCCATTACTTCAAGTGTGTTTGCAAATTATATGAATAAGAGTAAAATATCAGCTGTATATTAAATAGCACGCCAATCAGGTAGATCTATGTTGAATTGCAAATTAATACTATTTGTATTACGACAAAATAAATATATTTGTATGGATTGAGCAGACCTTGGGAGAGCAAGAAATCGCAGGAAATACATTTCAGATCAACATTTTCCATGACGTTAATGCAATAACTGATCAATAATATGCGTCATATTGTCGTATATCTGTATGCATTGTTTCTCATTAGAAGCAAGACGTAAAATGGGATCAACCTTCGAGCGTTAAACCTAGTGTGCACTTACCCCCGCCCCCCGCCCCCCCCCCCCACCTCCCACCTGTACTCCATTAATGTTTGTCCGTGTTAGAAATAGCGAAATAAATCTTTAAAACTCGAAATCTCTCTCTCTCTTTTTAATCCTTAAATCTTAGAAAGCTGTTTTTTCTTTAAACAACGAGTGAAAAAAGTGGTAGGGGAACCCAAATAAAATACGTTTTTTATTTGCTGTCGTGGGAGACCAAGAAATAAAAAAAATATTTGATGACGGGCACTTATATAGTTTTTCTATTTTTGGCTTAAAGAAAAATGCGATCTGAATGCGACTAGGGGTAACCAGATTGTGCCCAAAGGAGGAGAAAAAAGAAACTTCACTCCACAGCCTAAGGCCAGAAATTATTAAGGGAGATTGACGTTTGAGGGTAGCCGCAACTAAAATTTTTTTTCC
>NW_004797378.1:811075-813413 GCF_000002075.1 Aplysia californica | reverse complement strand
CCTCCCACCTGTACTCCATTAATGTTTGTCCGTGTTAGAAATAGCAAAATAAATCTTTAAAACTCGAAATCTCTCTCTCTCTTTTTAATCCTTATATCTTAGAAAGCTGTTTTTTCTTAAAACAACGAGTGATAGAAGTGATAGCGGAACCAAAATGAAAACATTTTTAATGGCTGTCGTGCAAGACCAATAAAGAAAAAAAATATTTGAATGACGTCACACTTATATAATTTTCAATTCTAGGCTTAAAGAAGAAATGCAATCTGTATGTCGACTAGGCCTAAACCAAATTGTAACCAAAGAAGAAACAAAAAGGAACCTCAAACACGAACACAAGCGCAAAACAAATATTAAGGAAAATTACAGTGTGTGGTTACACGCAACTAAATATTTTTTTACCGTAAAAATTCTTTGAGGTCACGTTTTCGCCCGAAGCGAGTCATTCTTTTTGTCCCAATAAACTGTCGGCGTCTGCATTGTATTGGTTAGGGGCTTCGCTGTCGCACCCAAGAGACTCGAGTTCGATTCCTGCTTGGGGAAAATGTTTTATCGAGTTTCTCGGTCTGTCTGCTTGGATGTTGTGTCTCTCTTAGCCCGGGGTTGGCCCTGACTAGCAGGGTCGGAAGCCACGTTTAAATTGAGCTAGATTTGTGTAGAAAGGGGTGTAAAGCACCCACATTAAAAAAAATAACAAACAGAAACAGGAAACAGCTAGCTGTGATGGTCAACATGCGTAACGGCATGGTGGCTTTAGGAGGTGTGCTGCCAAAATGAGTCACTTCTCGGATTTTAGCCCTAATAAAATTATAGATGTGGAAATTTATAACTTGAGTTTGCACAACTTTTAATCTGAAATGATACGAGACATGTTACACTTGAAGAAAATAGCTTGAGCTGAAAATTGACCCTTGTGTCGATTTTAAGCTGATAACTCCATTCACGGATTGCGAGAAGTAACTCGTTTTGTCAGCGCGCCTCACTTTTATCCTTTTGGCTTTTTAAGCCTGTCAAACAGAATACTGAGCAAGCTGGGAGTAGTGGATCAGTACACACCACATAATATCAAGAGGTTAGCCTGAGACAGAGATTGGAAATTGTTCGTGGCCTATAATACCATGGCCCAGGGTGACAAAATCATTGATGATGATGATGATGATGATGATGATGATGATGATGATGATGATGATGATGATGATGATGATGATGATGACGATGACGATGACGATGATGACGATGACGATGACGATGACGATGATGATGATGATGATGATGATGATGATGATGATGATGATGATGATGATGATGGTGATGATGATGGTGATGATGGTGATGATGGTGGTGATGATGATGGTGATAACGATAACAGTAATGACATACCACTAACATACATTCTATTAGGTATTGTCATCAAAGCTGGAGGGATTTGGGAACATTGACTGAAGCAGATGGATACATTGTCCGAAAAATGTCAGTTCGTATGTTTGTACTTTGTAATATCGGTTACTGAATGGGATTGGCAGCCTTCTCAATACTGTAAGGCTATTTAACGAATCACACCACCAAACTTAATCTCCATCTCTAAAAAGGCTTGATAAAGACAGCCAAATTTGAAGCCAAATTGATAATAATACATTCTGTAGTATTGTCATATCAGCTTCGTTGCCTTCTGTTTTTTGTATTCACTGCGTCATTATGTGTACTGTTAAAAACTCTTTGAGACCATTATTTTCACCGTATGTTTCAAAGTTATAAATACGCTTTGCCCTTTGCCCAAAACGGGAATACATATCTAATAAGATATTTTCTCGTTGATTTTGGTGGGTGAACATACAATACAAATTCAGGAATTGTTTTCTTTCATAATTCAGTAATTCAGTGACCCCCTCTCGAAAAGGAAGTTTGTTTAAAATTACGTTCCTATTGTGGGAAAGATTTTCGTGTAAATCATCATCTCTATCTGCTTTTTTAGTCTCGCTTTGATTACCATGTCAAACAAGTCTGCCTTCGCCACTGGTCCCAAACCAATTTAGAGTCTATTTTCATTCATCCATCTATCTTATTCTGAAAGCTGCAAAAACACGACAAACGCATTGAGTATCGATACTCTAAATCTATACAATCAAGACGAGATATTCGCTTAGCACAGTCGCTATTCTCCCATCCTCCAGAACCAGGGGCAAGAGTTTGTGCTATATGTCCAACGGTTACAGGCAGAGACGCAGTAAACGCAACATTCTACATCAGAAGGCAACTCTAGAAGCAGCATTTCAGAACCTCCTTTGCTTTTTGTCCTGATCTTACAAGAATTGACTGCTGGAGCTTAATATATATATATATA
>NW_004797378.1:807436-810975 GCF_000002075.1 Aplysia californica | reverse complement strand
ACCTATATATATATATATATATATATACAGTGGAGTCAGAAAGAAACTTGAAAATTTAATCACCCTATCATCATGTTATAGCCTCGCACTACCCATTCATGCAGCATATCAAATAAAAGCTAAATAAATTTTGCATCTTCTGACTCACTAATATTTCATCTATGTTAAAAGACGTCCGAGATATGGTCACTCAAAATTGACCCTAAAAAATCAGGCTTGGCAAAATTGTACGAAATCAAAGAAAAGTAAAATTATCCAAGCACGTTTATTGAGGCGCATCTATCAATATTGATATAATGGTGACAAATAACGTTTTCACAGGACCAATGCCCTAAGACAATCTTGGAAAGCTAAATCATACCAACTTTGGAGTATTCACCCCGATATGAATCTTACAAGGTATGTGAAGCTCCATGATAAAGCAGTTGAAGAAAAGTTACTTTGCTCCCTTCATTCAGACCTTTCGTTTGCAACTCTCTGTGACATTTGATCGGACAAGACGGATAATAAGTCCAAAATAAAATACAGCCCTTGCCCAAAGGGTTCGCACTCTACACAAAACTAGTGGCTCCAAACAAAATAATACTGAGCACATTTAATGTTAAGTCCAAGTTTTGCGTGGTATTTGTAACTACTAACTGCTCCGTTTTCCGATCTGTGTGAAACTATCGTAATTTATTTATTGTTTATTGCAGAGACAACATTCTCCATCCACGTACGTCTTTTCTATCAAGACTGATTCTCCTCAATACACACACGCAGACACTTTTACGTTTGTTTGATTTCGCACAGTTTTGTCAAGACTGGTTTGATTTTTAAGGTCACGTTTGAGTGACCATATCTCGGGCGTCTCTTATCGCAGATGAACTATGAATGTTTCAGATGTTGCAGCATTTATTTAGCTTTAAACTGGTATGCTGCATGAGATGGTAGCACACTGTTTTAACCCGATGATTTGGTGGTAACACTTTCAAGTTTCTTTTGAACGCCACGGTATATCTACAAAGTCTTCAGCGTTACGTTCCATTAGCGCATCATCATAGTTCGTTAAGTATCTAGCACTTTCCGCCTCTCTCTGTTCTCTGACTCTCAGAGATTTGCTCAGTTTCGGGTTCGCCGAGAAGAGGGTTGGAGGGTCCCAATGATGAATCCAACTTCTTTACGTTCTCTCTGTTGTTTCTGTCCGTCTGTCTTACTTTTTTCTAGCAATCAATGACCATTATTGCTCAGATGTTCTTCTCTTGCTTCAAGCAAACAAGGTCCACCTATCCTCGAACGTTGTTCTAGATCTCTTGTATTCATTTACCTTCATCTCCATTTCTCTCCACTGACTTCGCTTGCACTACTGTTTCTACAACTCCTGAGTTCGTATGATATACAAATTAGAGATTAAGGTAAAGTATAACCCCATGCCTTTGCCCATCACGAATATCAAAGCCCCTTCTGTCCTGTTCCTGTACAATGTAGCTGCAGCCCTAAGGTGACCCAACCCCCCCCCCACCCCAACCCCGGCCCACTCCCCCAATGGTAACCCCATATGTTGCAAATCTGGTCAAACTGTTCGAAATGGGGGAGGGGGGGGGGCTATACTTTACTTTTAACACTTAGTTTGCCTTTTCCTTACATACAACTGGATGTCTTACTTTGACTCATTGGCTGGCCTGTTTCAGTATTTTTTTTTCCTTTCTTAAAAAAAACAACAATCCATCATTGTCCATTTAAAGTTGTATAATTATTCTACAGTTGCTCTCGTTAAAAAGAAACACTCTTTTTTTGTTTGCGTGATCCCTTAAAGCCTTCGCTTACATCGAGTGCCAGTGATATGTCATCACCTAACCCCCTTTTCCCTTAAAAAGAAAAAAGAAAAAGAATGATCATACCACCTTGGCACCGAGAAAAATAAGGACAAGACCTTTCAACAGACGGCACAAAGCGATGATGGACTGGACCCCTTGATTAGCCCATAGACTGTACCGTTTATTTAACCCCTGGACTAGACAGCTTAATTAACCCCCAGGCGCTACCAAAATGTTTATGTACGTCCGCCCGCTGACATTTAAGTGCCCAAGAGTGTGTGTTTGTGCGCGAGCGGAGATGCGTGCGCACGCAAGACAATGCACGTACGAGAGTTTGGAGTAAGTTACTCCAAGTACGAGAGAGTAGAGAGATGTAGGCCTACTGTATATTTTTTAGAGGTACGTGTGTATGAAAATCGTGGTCTTGTCCGTTACAGTTTGTTTGTTTGTGTGTTTGTATATGTGTGTGTGGATGGGTGGGTGGGTGTTTGTTTGCATCTGCATGTGTGCGTACGTGTGTATGTGTGTGTTTGTGAGAAAGTGTGTGTCTGTGTGTGCGTTTGTGTGCGAGTGTGTGTATGTGTGTGTGTGGCTGTGTGTGATTGAGTGTATGTGTGTTTGTGTGTGTGTGTGTCTGTGTGTGTCTGTGTGTGTGTCTTTCTGTGTATGTTTACGTGTGTATTTGCCCTGCTGCTTAGTACATGCATCAAGGAAAAATATGTTATTTGTTATAGTTGTTCACGAGAAAGTATGGGCTAGCAAGTCTTTATGACTATGTCTGTGTGGGTTTTTTTGCGTGTGTGTACGTGTGTAAAATGGGGGGGGGGGGTGTGCGATTGTGTTTGAGTGTGAGTGTAAGTGTGTGTGTGTGTGTGTGTGTATTTGATTTGCTAGAATTTTTTTTAAGGGGGGAGGGGCGGGGGGTGTCATTCGGATTGTAGATTTTTGTGATTTAAAAAAAATGACGTCTGTGATGTAGCGGTGAGACGTTTCGCTGTCCCACACAGGAGACGCGAGTTCCATTCCCGAGTGGGGAGTGGTGGTTGGCGGGTGCTTGTGCGTTGGTTTGGTCTTCTCTTTCTTTCCTATCAAACATCTATCGTCATTTACTTGTGCTAACTGAGGATGTCTGTCTAGTCTATCTGTATGTTCCCAGGAGCGGTCCCAGGCTCCACCGAGTTGTAACACCTCTAATCCCCGGTACTAACATGACCTAATCGTGTTGCAAGTGCCGTAAAACCCATACTTGCTCTGGTGTGGTTTGCTTCTTCTTTCCTATCAAACGTCAATCGTCTTTATCTCCCCTCCTTCTTTTTTTGGATTTGCTACTCGTTGCTCTCTTGTAACACCTATAATCTTCGGCACTTATATGACCGTATTGTGTTGCAAGTGCCGTAAAACACTTACCAAAACTAGAAAAAAATCCCCAAAGAAATCTTAATTAATGAAAAATAAAGCACACCTTTACTTTCTATTTCTAACTGAGAATGTCTTCTTCTGTGTTCCCAGGAGCGGTCCCAAACTTCACCGAGTTTCGCTTCGCCACGGAGCCCAGCTCTGTCGTGGTGCAGGAAGGAGGCTCGGCCATCTTGGATTGCGAGGTCCAGTTCTCGGGCCAGGCGGGGCGGCCGCGGCTAGAGTGGGTCAAGAATGGCGACCAGATACCGCTGGAGGACTCGAGTAGACGGTGAGCGGGGTTGTTTGTTTGTTGGTGTTGTTGTTGATATTGATGATGGTGGTGGT
>NW_004797378.1:797943-807336 GCF_000002075.1 Aplysia californica | reverse complement strand
AAGAGACAGACAGACAGACAGACAGACAGACAGACAGACAGAAATGAGAATGGGTGTACACGAGTGTGTTAATTTGTACGTTGGGTTGTGTAAACACTTGTTTAATGTGTGTGTACCTGTGTATATGTAATTATTACATGCGTACATCCGGCGTGTATGTGTGTATGTGTGCGTGTGTGCTCGTTTGTTTGTGTGTTTGTATGTGCGTGCGTTTGTGCGTATGTGTGTACGTGCATGTGTGTGTGTGTGTACGTGCGTCTGTGTACGTATGTGTGTTTATGTCTGTGTATGTGTTTATATGAGTATGAGCGTGCCTACGTGTCTGTGTTAGTGCGCGTGTGTGTTCGTGTTCGTGTATAGTTGTGTGTATGTGTGATGTATCCTTTGCCATGGGGTGTCAATGTTCGTTACAAATGTGAGATTTGCAGTGATAAATTTCTTACGATATTCCGTGTACGCTCCAAAGTTGTTTCACTTAAGTGAATGGTCAATAGGCTATAACGTTGTACGCTAATACCGTGGGGGGGGGGGGGTGCAGAAATGGCAGTGTAAAGGTTAATATGTCCGCCAAGTGACTACTAAATTGATAAGCAGTCAAGTCATGTATATTTCAGGAGGCGGGTGGTACAACCATTATAAGACACTTTAAGTACAACTTTTAAAGTCTTATTAATTTGCTTTAAGAAATGCACAGATATGAACCTGAATCAGGACTTGAAGATTCTTGGTCTCAGTTATTTTCCAGCAACACAGTTGTTCGGCGTAGGGAATGTGAGGAAATTGTGAATGTGACATTCGTGAACTCATGAACAGACGAACAGGCTGTTTGCCCGATTCAGAGAAAATGTCGTGGGTTTTTTTTTTATTTGCTTTCTTTTTGTTTTTTCTTCCTTTTTTAGCTGCGGGGTGGGGAAGGGGGGTGACTTTTACCGAAAAAAAGGAAGCCAAATGTTTCTTAAAGCCTAACACCATTCCAGACAAGACGCAAAACACAACGGCGAAACGAATTTGTCCTCCAAGAAATAAAGTTCTGAAACTCAGACTATCAGTTATTATTGTTTATATTTGTATGCCATTGTGTACAACATCAAAGTGTCACAGAAATAGTCTACAGAAAACATAAATAGCTGCTGCGAAATATATCAAGGCACATTTTCGACCATTAGTGAGAGCTCTGTCCAACTAATTTTCGTGAGTCATGTTTCTAAACTTCTCGACATGATAAAATATATATAAAAGATGGATGACCTTGCTGAAAATTGCATCCATCTGACTCAATGAAAGCTCACCAATGCTAGAAAGATAAAAATAATAAAGCAGCTAAACATGGAGCTATTGAAAAACTTGAACAAACAGTTACCCTATTAAAGTTCAAAAGAAGCAGAAATACATTGCGGTGAATTCTCTTTCATATCAATGATTTCCAGACTGTGTTAAAGCGCCTGGTAAATATAGGCACTTTAATGAAGCGTTTCCTATCTATTCACCTGCTGTGTTTTCGAACACCTTTGACATAATTTAATACATGTAAGGCCCCGCCTCACATAGAACCTTTCCGTTTCACGTTTTACCGCACACATGCAATATGACATCCCTCATTTTATCTAATCACATAGAATCTGGGTTCTGTCATCCCTTCACACCCAGCCAGGCTGCAGAAATGGATTCCTCTGATGAAGAGGAATGGTTAACAATCGTGTTGTTAAAAAAGATTTTAAAAGAAGAAGAAAGCGGAGCAAATGGATCCGTATCCATTTACTCCTCAGACCACCATGAGGCGACTTTCGCAGAACTTTCAGTTCTTTAACGGAGCACAAAAATGAAACTCTGTTCTTCAACTATTTGCGTATGTCCTATCAAACCTACGCAGAGTTGAAATCACTCATTTTGCAACATTTACAACCTGTGGGTTGCAACTGGCGGGAGCCAATATCGGCTGAGGAAAAAGTAGTACTAGATCTAGATCTACCACTCAGGTACGTAAAATTATGTGTAATGCAATTTATCATCGCCACCAACGCCTCCAACACCACCCCTACCTTCATCATCATCATCATCATCATCATCATCATCATCATCATCATCATCATCATCATCATCATCATCACCACCGCAACCACCGCCACCATCACCATTGCCAACAACAACATCAACAACATCATCGTCAACAACAACAGCAACAGCCGTTTCATCACTCACCTTAATCATCAAATTTATTATTTTGGAACCATTTTATTGTTTTAATAATGAAGTTGAACATAATCATTATCATAATGGAGGCCTAGTTATACAAAAGTACACTGTTCTTTGTGTATTTCTGTTCGATCTATTTTAGTCTGATTTATTCTGGAAATAGCCTTAGTTAGTTGATGTCCGATATAAATTGGAGGAAGATTCTGGCTGCGCTAGGTATTCATATGTGTGTGGAAACTGACGAACATGTTTCAGCTTTTAGACAGCTTGAATAAAAATCCATCTGTAAATTCATGAACCGATGGTCGTCGAATGAATCAATGACACTAACCTTTAAAAAAAGGTTCAGTCTTGGGGAGTCATTCGTCTGTACTCAACGAAGGAGGTGGCGAGACACAGTTCAAAAAGAATTAGCATGCACATTCCTCCCCTCGCGTGAGTACTCGCTTTACAAGGTGACAAGCGTGAGGCAACAGCTTAACTGCTTATGTGAGGAGTGCCTTAAAATTATACTGAACATTTTTGCCTGAAACCAAAAAAAACACGTTTGTTTTTTAGACGACCGAGTA
Source organism: Aplysia californica (assembly GCF_000002075.1). Classification (NCBI taxonomy): domain Eukaryota; kingdom Metazoa; phylum Mollusca; class Gastropoda; order Aplysiida; family Aplysiidae; genus Aplysia; species Aplysia californica. The sequence goes on along the minus strand of NW_004797378.1, from coordinate 804,574 downwards.
TTAGATCTATTCGCGTGACCCGAGTCTATTCACCCGCGTGTCGTGTCCAGTTACGCTTTATGTGAGGCAGGCCTATGTTTTCACTCGCAAGGGTGACATGAAGATACTAGAAACGCTTATGACTTTTTAGAGCAGCTGAGTTGAGAAATTAGTGGAGAACCCTGATTGCTGAAGATCTGGCCCTTGTTGTATGCCTTTCCATTTTTTCACAACCTCTCCTTTGTAAGATCATAAGAGCCTGCATTGGCCATAGACGCAAGTTTTTAAAAAGGTAAGCGGAAGGTACATCTTATTTACTCTCGCTTGACAGTGGTTAAAGCAAGGTAAAATGAAATCGCTGTTTTCACCTTCTCGGATATCGTTGCATACGGGTCTAAAAGTTGGAGGATGATCAAAAGAATCTAAAAACCCATTCATTAAGGTCATTGCAAACAAGTTCCGATACGTTTTCTTTGATGTTAGCCTAAAGCGGGTCAAAATAAATAGAGGGGATTTACAACATAAGCCTACACGTAAAATATTTTAAAAATCGACATACTTTCCTCAGCAGCACATTTCAATCAAAGTATGCCTATGAAACACAATTCTAGAGACGGGGTGAGCACTTTTCGAGATCCACGTGGTGACGTCAAGACGGTCGTGGGATGAAATCTATGAGCGTACACTGCAATATGGGGGGGGGCAGGGTGGTGCTGTATCTCTTCATGAGCTATATTTAGGGCATGTTACTTTTAGTCATTTATTAACATTTATTTTAGTGATCATGTCCATAGATCTCTACACCAAAAAGAGCGGGCCCAAATAGAATAAAAACCCACATTTTTATAACTTGAAAAATGATTTTGTAAAAAATATATTGTTGATCGGCCGCTAGCTTGCAAAAGAACCAGGCAAAGTTTCGTGGGCATAGGTAAACAAATAATAGGAATAAACAATGTAAGGAATGTTTATTGTTTTTGACATGATGTCAAAAGTGGGACCGATAGGATTTATGAGAGAAAGAGAGAGAAAGAGAGAGAGAGAGAGAAAGAGAGAGAGAGAGAGAGAGAGAGAGAGAGAGAGAGAGATAGACAGACAGACAGACAGACAGACAGACAGACAGACAGACAGACAGACAGACAGACAAAGAGGCGGGAAGCGAAGTTGGCGGCACGGAGGGAGAGAGAAAATGGGACTGAAAGTCGAAAAATAGCCATAGGTAAAAAAAAAAAAAATCCAACAGAAGAACAATTTAAGCTTGACAATTATTTTGGAACTTCTTATCAAACGCGACCCGTTGAGCACTCTTAATTTACTAGACATTAATGGGAATGCAGCCTTGTACTCAATGTCCGGACTTTTAATCATATCCACGCATCATTGGATGCTAACTGGTCCTGAATTCCGCGAACATGTTTGAAGTAATTGATAAGAGACTTTACTGTAACATATTTCTGCTTTCTGAGTACATTGAAATTATGTAGCCTGGCTGCTTGTTCAAAAAGTTCAACCTTAGTAATTTACTTAAAATCACTAGCGGCCAGGTAGACTCATTCGACCTTATATTTCAAGGTCAGCCTGGACGAATGAGATCAGGAAAAAGCTGGCACATTATAAAATACAATAAACTTATAATAAATAATAGACCGGTTTTAGTGCTAGCCGATTATGAAATTTGGGGAACAATGGCAAGTATAATGCATATTATGTAAGACAATAAAATGGGTAACTTTAACGTAGTATACTCCATAATGCCAGGCAGGAAAACTGTTAGTTTAGTTGGTTTCCTACTGAGCAACAGTGCGGACGACCCTGGATCAATTCCCCAAGTGAGTGTTCTAACTTGGGTTGTTTAGGCTCTCCATCTAGCTGGGTCGGTCCTTTCTTTGAGAAGGACGTTAATTTATGTGGTGCCGTCTTTTAAATAACCTAACAGCGTTGAACGAGGCGTTAAATCCATATTGAGACATTGGCTAAAAACAATGTCACGCACAAACTACCACTTTTTCCAGTTTTTACAATTTATGACCTATCCACTTGGCCTCTGGGACAACGTGAATGACAGTCACTTTTGTGGACGAGGCGAATTACCGAATAATAACACTTTTGACGCCAAAGCAATAAAAGTGTGTCCGACTGACTGTTAACAGATTGTATACTGTATTCTTTTCTTGCCTTTATTATATTATACAACAACGACGCCAAAATCATTTGCGATTATATGGCAAGTCACTTGAATGGGTAGAATTGTCAGGGTTTTGGTTAAGTGGGCAGTATCGCCTTGAAAAGGGCTACTCGCTTTTAAAAATGCATTTAAAAAATAATCATTAGTGATAGAGACAAGCCCTTTAGTGAATATCAGTAAAACGAAACGGAATTCTCTTTCATAGAAATAGGTATGTTCAATATTCTCCTTTGAAATTTGTGGGGGGGGGGGGTGAATGTTTTTTTTCTGAATGGATATTAGCAATTGTTCTCTTTTTCGTATTTTCAAATGTCAATGCAATGTAATTTTGTCAATTTTCTAGATGCATTAAAACTTCTAGATCGGTCTTAGTAAACTTATAATATTGTTCTACTACAGGCCAAATTTCATGCAAATTGATCTATACATTGAAAACGTTATGTTGAGAATAGTGATTTTACCTACCAATATCAAGCAAAAATCGGAAACGAGCATCTGCAGGGTAAAAATTCTTCTTATCTTATATTCCATGAGTGATTATCAAGCTGACCCTAGGTAACATAAAAAAGCTAAATATAAAAGATTGCTTATAGACATTCAAAACTACACTACAGTGATTGATCCCTACTTTAAAAACAAAATAAAATTTGTGATTCGGTATTTTCGCTTTTCGTTATTTCATTTTGAGCATATTGAGCGAGATGATAATATGACACTATTTTTAATAGTGAGCTGTGTATTGATTGCCTTGGGACTTTACCTCTCTAAAACAATGTTAAATATAGTCGTTTTTTAAAACTTATTGTACATAATAATAATATATGATACACAGTCATCGTTCCTATGCAATATGATTTTCTTTAGGTTATGTCTGCCGAAATGTGTTTTTTTTTAAAGGAGAATGTTCAGAATCTCGTGGACAGACGGGAAACAAATAAAGAAGTGCCCCAAATAGCAGGATGAGAAAGGCTTATATAAATTAGAACTGAATCATCAGAAAAAGACAATTACGATTCATTGGCCGAGTAAATAGATCAAATGGACTAGATAAAATTTTGAGAGGAAAGATAGAGGGAAGGAATGGCAGAGAAAGACAGAGAACAACGTATGCAGATAGTCTGAATAACTTTGCACAAAAAAACACAATACAATGGAAAAACTGTGGGCGAATGAGGAAGACTGACAACAGGCATGAGTAGGGTACCATAATCGCTAATGTCTGCTCCAGACCAGACATCTGAAGAAAATTATGTTTTTTTCGCAATGTTTTGAATGACGACAACCCAACAATAATGTCTCACAAAATACATATTCTTAAATTATCTTTGGAGCATCAGTGAAAATGTTTTGCGAGGGAGGGTAAAATATCAAATAAAGAGATTTTTTCGTCCTGTACGTATTGCGCAACAAATGTGTGCGACAGTTGCATACCCTACTTGTCTGACGCTTTGCTATATTTACAAACTGTTCTTTCGTTGTGAACAAGTGCTTGGTTTGCTTGTATGAGCAGTGTTCCCTTCACGTACTTCAAGCACAGTATTGTGTCAACGTGGACTCTTCAGCAACATGTATGTCCTCCTAACAAAGCTTCAAACGCTTCATTTCTTCATTAGTGAAGTGAAGCACAAAGTATTTCTAAACCGTCGGGCCGTGGTTTACTGCTGCGTTTTAAAGCATCAGCCAGTCAGTGACGAAGCTGGGGATCACGAACGAATGTTTTGTCATTGATAGCGTCAGATAAATATTAAGCTGGCATCCGATGACGGCTTCGTGTAGTTATGGATTCCCCAACAGGGGTACTCTAAGATTGTTTTCTCACGTCAGAAAACGGATCACTTTGTTGTACTACCCTCGGTAACATTGTGACTGAAACGGTTACTCAGTTGGTCCAGAAAGATGTCCAGCGACCTTTTCCAATCCTCCATTTGCAAACCACTTTCTAGATAACCCCTAACATTGATACCATTGGATCTTTGGCCTCTTTCCCTGAGACCAACAGCTCAGATAGCTCGAGTCTGTCCACGATACTGAGAAGTGGAACAGGTAGAATTCTTAGTAAAGAGCAACTTGACGCTTGAGTTCACACACGTTGGATTTATTTCAGTGTGGTCCTTCAGGTCCTCTTGCACCCTTACTGATTATTTTGCTTGTTTTATTTTTATTTTTTATTGGGTTTTTTTTTTTGTTGTATTTTTGTGGTGTTTTGTTTGTTAGAATCTGTCGAGTCATCGGGAAATAACGGAGATCAAAGGGATTTGTTCCATAATCACTGCTATTTTTTAGAACTGAGAATTTACCTTTTTTAGTGTCTTAGAGCACGCCCAGAAATAAATATCCATTTAGGCAGTCGCGCATTTTAGTCTATGTCGATTGACAAAACATAAACTTGCGCAACAACAAAATTAAGAAAATGTGATCTCGTACCTTTTTACAGATCCACAATGGCATCGAACTCTGCTAAATGCAGCCCAATTATTGTCAGTCAGACACCTCATCCACGCGACAATTATTCCTATCTATTCTTTTTCCTGTTTATTCATTAGCGGATTATTTTGTTTTGGTAAGTGAAGAGTTTTACTGCGCTCGCAACTACATAAGGGCATATGAGCGTACGGGACACATTAAACAATTTTAGTTTAGTAGAAATTAATTTTGAATTTTTAAACTATGTCGTTCTGCCTTAACGTTTCCCGTAGAGTCTTTCTCCATTTAACAGAGTTTGTGTTTGAGTTCATATTTCTTCGAGAAATATTACGTTGCTTTGAATGTTTGCCAGATTACATCTTATCATTTTTTTAAAATAAGAAGACTCCCGTTTATTTCTTACAGACTTCAGAAAAGTAACCTAAGGCAGTTAGATCTAAGAGAAATCATTGTCGAAATAAGCAAAGATATAATTTGCCAAATTAATGTCAGTGACCTCTTCATACTCACACGGACATTTATACTGCCCCCCCCCCCCCCTTCCGGGCTGTGCAATTCACTAAAGTGTATTTAGGCCATTCCCAAAGGGGGAACATTAACTTGTTCTAACCCCCGGGGCGGTGCCACTGACTAAAGTGTCTTTATGCTATTCCCAAAGGGAAGACATTTCTCGTTCTAATGCACAGTATTGTAAATGGGCTGATCCAACAATGCCATGCTCTTGACTGTGCTTGAACTACAACAGGGAACTGCTGCTTTTTCTTTCCCAATTTCTTATTATCGTCATTTTCCTCGACTTCTTTTGTATGTTTGTCACACTCTTGTGACCCGCTATTTCCGGGGAGCCTTGGTAGTCGAAGCAGACTTTGTGCTGACGAAGCTAGAGAGGTGAGCAGAGTAAGTCTGGTTCCCTGAAGGATTTCTCTGTTGACATCCACCCTTTGGTGCTCATATGACCTTATGCAGTTGCGAGCGCCGTAAAACCTCTACTAAAACAAACCAAAAAAACATAACTTGTTCTTATGCACAGTAGAATTGTAAATGGGTTGATTCAACAATGCACAGCTCATAACTGTGCCTGAACTGCCACAGGGAACTGCTGCTTTTTCTTGCCTAATCCTTACTATCGTCATTTTTATTCTCTACTTCTTTTGTATGTTTGTCACACCCTCTTGTGACCCGCTATTTTCGGGGGGCCTTGATAGTTGAAGCGCACTGAGCACTGCATAATGTAATTAATTATTATAGATACATCGAATTAATAATTATCACTCATTATTTGATAGAGCACATGTTTGAGAAAAAAATCAGACACTCGTTAAGTGTCAATAGTGTTATTCCTCGTTTTCAAATGTATTTTTCCCCTTGTAGAATGCTTGGCGGAGCGTTGTTTGCAGACCAGTTTTGCTTTGCATCCAGTGAAATAGTTTAGATTTAACGCCCCTATCAACATTAATAGGTTATTTAAGAGGCGAGTTTAACGTTCATCTCCGAAAGGAACGAGGCAAATTGGAAATTCGTGCAAAGTGCCTTTCCCAAGGACAGAACGTTGGACCGAGCTATCGCTCGAACCCAGGAACCTGCAATCTCACGATTACGGTTCCAGGAGCTTAACAGCAAGGCCACCAACAGCACTCTTTACCTTGAGACATAAACGAGTTCATTGTAGATTTAATTTGATAAGAATACACTGGTTTTCTGTTTTGCAAGCTGTTTTTATTTGTTTGGCTTCATGAGTTGCACCGAGGTGTGTTTGTGCGTGTGTGTGTATGTTTATTTGTGTGTGTGTGTGTGTGTGTGTGTGTATGTGTGTGTGTGTGTGTTTCTGTGTATGCAAGAGATAGTGAAAAAGAAATGGGGAGAGAGAGAGTAAAGGAGAGGAGAGGAGGATCATAGGCGGAAGGGGAGAAAAGGGACAAGTTAACGGGGTGTCCAAGCTCAAATTGTGTGGATGTTACGAGGTGTGTGTATGTGTCTGTGTGTTTGTGTGTGTGTGTGTGTGTGTGTGTGTGTGTGTGTGTGTGTGTGTGTTGGGTGAGAGAG
>NW_004797378.1:794681-797164 GCF_000002075.1 Aplysia californica | reverse complement strand
GTGTGTGTGTGTGTGTGTGTGTGTGTATGGGTGTGTATGTGTGTGTGTGTGTGTGTGTGTGCGTGTGTGCCAAAATGAATGAATAATGATATGTCTCTGCTAGGATACACGCTTTTTGTGAGTGTTCTGTGTGGGCACTGTTGTCTGTGCACGCTAGTGAGGGTAGGCCATCATTCCGTCAGTCGAGTGCCCAGGTGTCCACGTTATTTAATGTATTCGTCAAAATACGGATTTCCTTAATGCAACTCTGCTTTTCTCATAAAAACAAAGTTTCAAACCGAGCAACATAATTGAATATTTTCAGCTTTTCAAAATTCCCACCAACCGTTTACATCCTTCTTTACAGGCATCACCGCGTCAGCACAATTTTATGTTGTGTTTTTTTTTTACTTTTTGTCTAGTCACGTCGGCCTCTTTTTGATCTGTTAAAAGACTAGATAAAAAGAATGCTGCCGAAAGCAACCCCTTAATCTCGTGTGAAAGGCCAGCTATATCCAGGAAAGAAATAGAAAATAATTCTTCGCTAAAAGCACAATTTACGGCCGGTTCAAAGATTATAGCCTGTAATTATCGGAAAGACACATTTTGCAGTGGAATCATTACGTGAGACCGTTCTTTATTCTAATGTTGCTGTCAAAATTACAAGGTTGATCAAGGTCTTGTTCATTTGCACACTGAAAATGGAAAATGGGAATTAACATTTTGTTCTTGTTTTTTGGTTGGGTTCTTTTCCTTCATTTCTTAGATCATCATCATCATCATCATCATCATCATCATCATCATCATCATCATCATCATCATCATCATCATCGTAATCACCGTACTCTCAATCATCATCATCATCATCATCATCATCATCATCATCATCATCATCATCATCATCATCATCATCATTGACACAGCAAAAAGACACAAAAAAGTGGAGACTGTAGAATTTCAAAAATGTTAACTTGGGGCTTCGTCAGGAACATTCTAAGATTACATTTAATGACTAGACTAGATCTTCACGAATCGTCATTATCATCATTATCGATGTTGTATAGTACAAGAAAAAAAACTACTACCACTATTATTATTATTATTATTATTATTATTATTATTATTATTATTATTATTATTATTATTATTATTATTATTATTATTATTATTATTATTGTTATTGTTACTGTTATTGTTATAAATATTATTACTATCATCATCATCATCATAATTGTTGTCACAATCGTTATTATGTATTGATTTCCATTTTGTGAGACTGAGGCACATTGAGCGAAACTGTTATAACGCCTTAATTTTTCTTTTTCTTAAAAAAAAATAATTAATAAATCTCACTTTCTGAGAGAGGTTGTCAGCCATAAAAAGGAGGAGGGGGCGAGAGGCAGATTTCGGCGGATGGATATTTTAAGTTAATGGTACCTCGGCATTTTAACATAATGACCTTAAGTCTCTATTACGTTTAGGGCTGTGCTTCGCGAGAAAGAGCAAACTCCAAATTGGGTCAGGTCTCTGCATTATGGTCATACTCGCATTACAGAACAGCTTAGAGTGTTCGATGTATGAGGCAAATAATAGTGCTGGATCTGAAAACGGCAACGTTTTAGTTTTCAAGATTATTATAATTATTATATCTACAGGGATTGCTGTTGCGGTTATAAGTTTACGGCGGAAGAGCATGACAGCGGCAAGATTTCATTAAAATTTTACCTCTTACATAAAACAAATCCTAAGCTAATCTTACAGAATTCGGCTGCTTTTTCAATATATCTGTTTTAAATCCCTGTCGACAACAATTTGATTCATTTATTTAAGATGTGGACTTCAATCCTGCCAGTCAAAGCTAACCTGGGACACAATTTTCTGGCAGAAGATATTCGGAGGACGTCTCCAGGAACTATTCGGAGACGCACTCCCGCACATAGGTGTACTGCTCTGGGAGGGGTGGGTCAAAGTGCGTATTGCTTGCAGCTGATCACACATATAGCTACTAAAACTGTTGAAAATCAATTATTTTCAAGAAAATCAAATTATGGGTTATTTGGACCACAAAGGATCTTTAACGTGCGTGATTTGCATACGGGAGCTCCGAGATTTTTGGCCCTCATCGAAGATGGCTACGTGTTAGATCTTGCCTACCATAAGATCAGGGATGTGGCTGAAAGACAGCAGGAAGAAGGAGCCAAGGAGTAACAGTAGAAAGGCTGCATAAAAGAGTAAGGAGCCCAAACGAAGGGGCAAAGGGGATGGGGGTGGGGGCAGAAAGTCAAGTTCATCAGATGCTTGATCTCCACGGTGTTATCCAATGAAATCGGGATTTGTTTTTCGCTTTCTGAAATGTCTGAGCAGTAGCTTTGAGATTGATTGTCCGAATGGAAACTGGAGGCTCATTTTTTAAAAAGTTTTAAAGACACGTCTTTGTCGTTTTACAGGATTGTCAGTAATTTCTCTCTCTCTCTCTCTCTCTCTCTCTCTCTCTCTCTCTCTCT
>NW_004797378.1:790591-792751 GCF_000002075.1 Aplysia californica | reverse complement strand
GACCAGATCCTATGCTAGAGTGATGTGCTAGGGTGCCCACGGTCTTTTCTATACTCAGTGTGATGAGCGAGTTATGCCGAATATTATTCTAGTAGCTCCCCTCCGAGCGTTCCATATTTTGGGGGTTTTGCATAATATAAAAGTGTCCCAGAAATGAAGAGATCCACAAATCCGTAGCTTTTTTCTTTACCTACGCACGAGAAGTGATATAACCTAACCGAGATTTTATTCATCTGACAAGAACAAAAACTTCAGTTGATATTGGGTTTGGTTGTTTTTTTTTGGGGGGGGGGGTTCGGGGGGGGGGGTTGTATTCTTAGTAAAAATGAATTTGCTTTCATTAAATTATCCTTTCACTTCTTCAGTCCCTCCCCCCTCCCGCTACCTGGCGCTCTCCAGAAACTCCCAGTTATCTTAATGGTTTTATTTCCAATGTTCAGAATAAATAGTGATCATCCTGACGTTATTTGCTCAAGAGTTTTGACAGATTAGAACACGAGATCTTTTCCTCAACACTCAAAAATTGTATTCTGGGTTCAACCGAACAGAAAATGTGTTCTTCTACATCGAAAAAAGTTTTAACGTTCAGTGTCTCGCACGTACTAGACTACAAGCATTTTGGGTCAGGGAAGTGTCCGGATTCACAAGGACTTGCTCACAATCTCCATTAAAGTTTAAAACAGCAAGGAAATTTAGTGGACTGTAGTTGAGTGTGAAGAGTACAGTTTAACTAACTGGATTATATTTACCCCTGGATGGACAGCTGATCGCAAGTTCTGTTTTCAAAAGGGTATGGTAATTCTGTTTCATGAGATTGGTGTGGCAAGGACAGACTATGCTATCTCGCGTTAGTATCGTCAGAGGACCCATATTGGTCTTTTGAAGACTGTGTTTTTCAACTATACAAAATGTGGAGTTTTGAAGTCCTTTACTTCTTTAGGTAAAAGGAATGTAAGAAAAAGTGTCTAGATTTTACCGTTTGTAAATGGAAACGCTCAAAGATGAGGCATTTTAAATATTTGTTAATTTTAACGTTTTGGCAATTTGAGTAAACTTGCAGAATGATGAAATCAAATAATATGCAAGACTTACACCCGGAATAAAAAAAAATTAAGAATAATAATAATAGATAGCATTTTTATAGCGCATATCCCCGCTCAGCAGCAGGCTCTATGCGCTTTACACTATAATATTACCCCAGCAGACCATAGAACACTCCGAAACATTCTCAGCTTCCCGGGAAGCATACAGTGCAAGCAGCCGATTAAGCGCTCAAACACTAACAAACTGACAAGATCTTTCGCTGTCTATAGCCGGGTACCCATTCCCACCTTGGTGAAGTGAGGAAAATTCGTGTAAAGTGCCTTTCCCAAGGACACAACGTCGGGCCCTTGACGGGATTCGAACCCTCGACCTTATGGTTGCGAGTCCGAGAGCCTAACCACTAGGCCACCGACGCCATAAATCGTTAGAAAAAGGCTTGCCTTGACTGCCTTCTATCTTGATGTCAGTGACTGCACAACGCTTCGAGGGTTTTCAGTGTTTTCATGTACTAGAGGTGGGCAAAATCCGAATAATCTCTAAGGATAACCGGGTGATTCTCAATGAAACATGATCCGAATTCAGACTCTTAACTCTCTTTCCTGACCCGTTTGCCGAAGTGGGTGCACCCATTTTTTGATGAAGTAGTGTTAACACGTTTGTCGAAGTGGTTCTAACCCATTTGCCGAAGCTGTTCATATCATATTATTTGCCGAAGAGGTGCACTACTAACATATTATCCGGATTTTGCTGAAGCGACTCATTGCCCAGCCCTATCATGTACTGCTTTTGTTTTTGCCCCGTATCAGACAGGTTCTGAAAGTATTTCACTCTTCTGTGAAAAACCTGACCCGGGACAGGACTCAGTGGCGTGCCATGCACGCGAGAAAAAATTGAGTTTGATTCATTTGTGAGGAGACAATCTTATCGAGTATCTCCTCTTTCTTGTTGAACAGCCCCCGTTTATCTCGGCAAGGGTCAAAGTAACCTCTCTCCAATATGATCTACATTGTGTCGATGTGGGAGGGAGGAGTCAAACATAATTTGTAATATTGCCCCGCAGCGACGTCAGGGTCTTGTTGTCTACACGTATGATAAAGTATCGACTGGGGGGAAGGG
>NW_004797378.1:788487-790438 GCF_000002075.1 Aplysia californica | reverse complement strand
AGAGCCGTATTCGGCGCTTAAACCGTACAAAGTAACACGCTCTCCGCTTGGTCGTTAGTTGAATAATTCAGGAGACCAATAATCATATCAGGCAGCCGCCCCTTTGTGCTAGAGGTGGGCAAAATCCGAATAATCTCTAAGGATAACCGGGTGATTCTCAATGAAACATGATCCGAATTCAGACTCTTAACTCTCTTTCCTGACCCGTTTGCCGAAGTGGGTGCACCCATTTTTTGATGAAGTAGTGTTAACACGTTTGTCGAAGTGGTTCTAACCCATTTGCCGAAGCTGTTCATATCATATTATTTGCCGAAGAGGTGCACTACTAACATATTATCCGGATTTTGCTGAAGCGACTCATTGCCCAGCCCTATCATGTACTGCTTTTGTTTTTGCCCCGTATCAGACAGGTTCTGAAAGTATTTCACTCTTCTGTGAAAAACCTGACCCGGGACAGGACTCAGTGGCGTGCCATGCACGCGAGAAAAAATTGAGTTTGATTCATTTGTGAGGAGACAATCTTATCGAGTATCTCCTCTTTCTTGTTGAACAGCCCCCGTTTATCTCGGCAAGGGTCAAAGTAACCTCTCTCCAATATGATCTACATTGTGTCGATGTGGGAGGGAGGAGTCAAACATAATTTGTAATATTGCCCCGCAGCGACGTCAGGGTCTGGTAGTCTACACGTATGATAAAGTATCGACTGGGGGGAAGGGAAAAGGAGGGGGTAGGGAGGAAGAGGTGGGGGGGGGGGGGGGGGGGGGGGGGGGGGGGGGGGGGGGCTCTTGCCCACATACTAATAATATTTGTGTTTGAGACTGAGAGAAAACGTTCCAAGAAGAGAAAATAAAAGGAACGACCGAGGCTGAACTGAAGCTCAAACTTCCAAATGCTGATAACGTTTGTAACACGAGTTGCCGGGAGGCGGATGGACAAGAGAAGATTATACGTCTGCCAGACATGCATATTGGCAACATTGGCTTAGACAGCCAATAACTGGGTTTCCCTCTAATCCTGTATTGATAACCTCACCCCACTTTGCCCCCCCCCCCCAATCGGCCCACCCCAGCACAGCTCCTTTACACCTGGCATGGTTCTGATGCTGTATACCTCGAATATTAAAAGATACGGAGTAAATTTTCTATACAAAGTCTGTCGCCATCTCAACTGGCAGAAACGACAGGGGCACTACACTAGTCTTGTTTACTTAAGCGTTTGCACTTTCCTTCAATGACTTCAATGCGCTATCGAAGAGATTTCGAAAATCAACGAAGTGCAATAAAGACCACCCATCTTGGCCATTCTGTCATAGGTGTCTAAGCGACATACTATCAGCTCTTATGTTCAAATTGGGAAAAATATTAATTAGCTACAGACTTACTCTCTTGTGGAACTTCAAACCTTCAGCACTTATATGACCTTATTGTGTTGCAAGTGCCCCCCCCCCCCGCCCCCAAATAAAAAACTAAGAAAAAAACCCGAACACAAACGTATTTGTGGAGTGTGCTGACTAAATGAGTTACTTCTCGGATTAGGGCTCTATGGAAAAAGATACATCATGCTTAGAGGTGCGGTTTTTATCATTTGTAAGTATGAAATAGCAAAAGGCATTAACTACTTTATGAATATTGCATCAATAACAAACCTAGAAATTTGACCCCCAAGTGTCGAATTTTGGTCAATATCTCCATTTGTGGATTGTGAGAAGTAACTCATTTTGTCAGCACGCCTCGCATTTTGTTGTTTCCTTGCTCTTACTGTTTAGAGGGTAGGGAGATCGGAAAGCACGTAGAATCAGTCACTACACATATTGTCGGTAGATCAGTATACAGTTAGAAAACCACAGTAAAATAATAGAGACAAATTCTATCTAATACAGCTGTACATGGTTTGAAATCCAAAAGATATTGTTGTTGCAGCTACTGCAACCCCCCCCCCTCTCTCGCTCTCT
>NW_004797378.1:773086-788210 GCF_000002075.1 Aplysia californica | reverse complement strand
CTATAGATATATATCTCTCTCTCTTTCTCTCTCTCTCTCTCTCTCTGTCTATCTATCTATCTATCTCTTTCTCTCTCTCTTTCTCTCACTCTCTCTTTCTTTCTTCCCCCTCTCTCTCTCTCTCTCTCTCTCTCGCTCTCTCTCTCTCTCTCTCTCTCTTGTCTAACGATAGAGCTATCGATCTGTGTGTCTCTCCCTTCCCCTCTCTCTATTCTATTCGTCATTTCTCTCTTGTGTCGACCTAATCTTCTGAAACGTTCCTTTGACAGATCTCCCATCTAGACATACATCTATGACCGTATCTTTACTTCGTGAGAAAGGGTTTTTCCCTTCCTTTTCCCCCCTTGTATTTATGTTTAGGTTTGTATCGGGTTACAATCCCGTCTTCCTTTGTGGCACTCCGTGATCACTTGTAGTGCCGGCAGTTTATGTAACCGTATCCCTCCGCTCCCCAGAATGTGGTCCTTTAGATAACCATATTATAGAAACTACTGGATTCAAAGCACTTGGTCTCTGGATTCAAAAGCAAAAATTTCAGAGATTCTAAAAGTCCAGCGTGGGTGGTTGGCTGGTGCTCTGGTGTGGTGGATTGCTCCTTCTTTCTTATTAAACAACTGTCGTCTTTATCTCTCCTCCTTCTTTTTTATGTTTGTTACTCTCTTATAACACTTCTAATCTTCGGCACTTATATGGCCTTTTTGTGTTTCAAGTGCCGTAAAACTCTTACTAAAACTAAAACTAAAAGTCCAGCAGCTTCATTGGGATGGATGCAGCCTCTATTTTGAATTATCTGCACGAAAACACCCATGTTAACTTCGAAGGAAAGTACGTTTTATGTAAAAACATAACGATATTGTTATAGTTATTCAGATCCCAAGCCTGACTTCAGGACTGAGCAAAACAATAACTATGTCTTTTTATATTTGTTTTTAGTTATTTTTAGTTATTTTTTAAAAATTTAATTAATTAGTTTTTAATTTTTTAACAATTTCTTTAAGGAGGGGGTGGGGGAGGGTGCTGCGTTCAATTTTTCTGTGGTTATCGTTTTACTAGACAACAATATTATATTGTTTATTTTAAAAATGTGTTGCCACAAAAAACTTTGATAAGAAAGGCTATTTTGAAAACATTCTGGCCAACTTGATGTATTCATTCATAAGACATCAGTGGTGACGTCAGCGTCTTGTTGTCATGGCATTTTGCTGGTTTCATTATCTTAGCCTGTCCACCTTGTCACGTTATTGACCAGACTCCCGCTGACCTCTCCAGGGATCACAAAACCTCGACTTCCTTCCATTCAGTAATCTAATCATAATGAAGACTAGGCTGGGCTGACAGCGGTAACTCAATAAATATATACAAAGGGATGTTGCTATATTAGGGCATGAATAAACTATTCAAGGCAAGGTATAACTAGACAATGTTTGGGTAAGGTAAGCGTATAAAGTCAGTACATTCTTGGTCTTTTCTTGCCATAAGATATTACCGGCTGTTCCTTCCTTTCATAAATAGGTGTGTTCTAGCAAAAACCTAAAAGAGACACAATCATACCTTTATAACAGCTATAAGAAAAATGTTTTCTGTTTTCGTATTCTATATGTAATCTTCTTCTTCCTGGAGATATAGTCCTGAGAGATACACGGAGTCGGATCTATGAACACTTCGTGTTTTCACACTTTTTTGTGGCTCTAAGACAATTTACGAAAAAAAAGAATAAACAAAGCGAATTATTTTAAGAAAATTGCAGAAACGGTTGCTAGAGTTTGTCAGATTCAGAAAGACGTAGCCAAGAGATCAAACGGTGATGAAATAGAACAGAAAACTGAGAGAATTAGTTGATAAGATGATTAAAATTATTTCAAGATAATATATAACAATTGCTCCGAAATATACACGTAGACAGGCTGACAGCCAGAAAACTGATTCATAGAAAACAGGTAGATAATAAGAGAAAAGAATAATTTACTTTGATAAAATAGAACCTGCGTACATAAAGATTAGTAAAAAGTAATTGTGTCGGGACGCAATGGGATCAGGCGCTCGACAGGTTTGGGCATAATATAGAGTTATAGATATCATTTTAAAGGAGGTTCTTTTTTTCATTTATCTTGTTTTTTATTTAAAATATCAATATATCCGAATAGAAGTCGAGATAATTGCGACTGAAGGAGATAGGGATCGCCTGGTTTCAGGGGTGAAACTAGCGAGAAAAAGGCTGCCGAAGTTTGGTGACTTCCAAACTTGAGCTTCTTCGGAAACTGCAAAGTTACAATTTTGTGCCTTTGGTCAATGTTTTCAATAACACCCTCGAGTAAATGTGTTTTAAATGGATATGACAGGTGTTGAGACAAGAATAGGAAACTGATAAGAATTGCCCAAGAAGCGGGAAAATGCTGTTTCTTTGATTTTATTATTTTGACGAGGGCACGGTGTGATGTGAGAGTTTAAGACTCTTTCATTAATGTAAGATCATGAGTAGATAAATTTGGAGATCTGGCATGTCAAATGAGGGGCGAGACCTCGAAATTTTCTGTCCACCTTCGACAGGACAGAGCCAAGTAAGAAGAAACCGTTGAAAACTCCCCAAATAAAATAAGTACAAGAGATTATTATCGTTTAACAAAAGATTGTAACATGTTTATATCGTGATGAAGATGACCCTGGCCTGAATCCCCACTGGGCTTCTCTTGTACTTAGTTTATTTGGGGAGTTTAGTCTTTCAGTTTCGGGACGACAAGAACTTTTAAAAAGGCACATAATAAAGTATGGAGTTTCTGGAATAGGTTTACACATTAGCACAGAAGAGCAAAATCTGTCTACTTTGTCTTTTTATAGAAACAGGGACGTTAATCAAAGCTCGCCAGTAAGAGCTAACGAGTCTTTTGCACTCTTAGCTTTGTGTTGCAGGTCCCTTTAGTGCCTGGCCTGAGACTGTTTTCCTCTCTTTGGTGCAATTATGGAGAAGGTCAGGCAATGAACTAAATGTGCATCACGTGTAAAGCCTTGCAGGTCAAATCAAATACATTTGTATGTTCTATTTGAACATTATTCTATCCACCGCCCTAATATTCACGTTTATCCATACATAGAAAAATTAAGTCAGAAACACAGCAGCACCGAGGGAGAAAACAGGTAGAGGACTTACCAGTGGCGTTCTCCAACCACTCCTTTCAAGCGTCTGACCACTATAAATTTTAGTTATGGTAAAGTTAATTGTCATACAAGTCACTTTCTGTTCGTTCTTAACTGGTGATCTAAACCAGCCCTACTGGGTATCAGCTAATCATACCTCTCTTCTTTAAAATGGGTTCTTCTGCTCAAAATCAAATGTTCCATAAACACAGTTAAAGATTTTTGCATGTGTTTATAAATGAAAAGTAAAATTTTCATGGAATCTACGTACATCTATTATGCGCTGTTACAAAATTAAGGTTACTGTTGGCTGTCCATTACCCAAATTCGTCTAATAAAGAAAATCGAAAATACAACTAAGTTAAAACTATGTACAATATGCATTTTTGCCCATAAGTTTGGTCATCATAGCTATGTTAATGACATTATCTCCTCTCGCATTTCAAAAACAGCACTGCTCAGGAATCTACCTCATTTGAAAATCATGTTGTAAGTCCACATGAATGGTTGATTTTTCCAAGTAATATCTGTGTGGCAAGGACAGACAGTGCTATCTTACTTAAGTATCGTCAGAGGTCCGATATTGGTCGTTTTCACAGTCAATAAACTTAATCTTCATTACTTATTGACATTTTAAGAATAGCAACCCATTGTCTTTGCTTTCGTTTTCAACTGCTGAGAAAACATTAAAGAACTCTGTTATCTGACATGACATCAGAGGTGAAGCGTCTATATAATCAAATAATCACCGCTTCCCTTCCTAATTTTGAAACATTGTGTCAGTCAAATTCACCCATAAACGTAAACTTCATAAATTAAATGTAAAAAGACGTTCATAATCAACAATGAACAGTATGCCTAACATTCTAAACGGTTTCATTGCCACAGAAATAGCCTTTTCTCCCCTCTTGGGCCACCCCATAAGCAGTCACAAGCTTTGATTAATTAAGCTTAAAGTGAGACTGGAAGAGTCTACCAACATAGTTGAAGGGAACATGTGCATAGCAGTCTAAACTGTTTCATTGCCACATATACCCTGTTCACCCCTTTCGGGCCACAGTTATAATCAGTCTCAAGCACTGATTAGGTAAGCTAACTATCACACTGGTCGAGTCTACCTCACAAATGTGAGGGGAACTAACTCCTAATAATCTCTCACTGCTGCGAGAGCTTGTTTTTTTTTCCTCGACTTTTTACTGCCCTATAATCAGATCGTGATCTCGATTATGACACAGGCTCGTGGCCGCGAAAGGCTAGACAAAAAACAGCCAAATGTGAAATTTAAAAAATGATAATCGTCATGTTCTACCTAAGAGTTAGACTCCCTGGTAGATCTATAACATATAGATCTAGTACTGACATCTCTGCTTCTTTGCTTTGTGTTTGTGTATTCACATCTAAAGTTAAATTTGATTTTAATTGGAATTGATGTTTCATGAGATACTTTCCCGATTATTTTGGCGGTTGAACATGCAATAATGAATTCCGGATTTGTTTTCATTCACAACTCTGAGTTGCCGCCTCGAGCAAGTTTCTTGTCCGATATCCCCAGGCCATATCTGGTCCCGTTTCACTTTGATTACCCTGTCAAACAAGTAAGCCTTCACCCCTGCATGACATAGCTTCCATGATTTTCATTGTCATTTTTGCATCAAACGAGAAGAAAGAAAAGACTAAGCAGCGAATAACTTTATAAGGTAACCACCTATCAAGCGGTCTTAATTGTTCATTTCTTTCATCTTCTGCTGTGTGTGTGTTTGTGTGTGTGTGTGTGTGAGAGAGAAAGAGAGAGAGAGAGAGAGAGAGAGAGAGAGACAGAGAGAGAGAGAGAGAGGGGGGGAGACAGAGAGAGAGAGAGACAGAGAGGGAGAGTCAGAGAGAGAGTATGTTTGTGTGTACGTGGGTGCGTGCTCGTGTGTGTGTGTGTGTGTGTGTGTGTGTGTGTGTGTGTGTGTGTGTGTGGGTGTGTGTGTGTGTGTGTGTGTTTTTGTTGTTTTTTTAATACTTCAGAAGGCTGATTTTGCTCATTAACACGAGTGCCAATGCTGCTGATATTAGGTATTGTGGTAATACTGCTAAACACATGCGTGCAATATTTTTTAAAACTTAATTTTTGCTGACTTTATTTTTTCATATTTAATTTCTTCTTTTTTTTTTGGGGGGGGAGGTGGTGTTACAGCCATCCTTGCAATTGTAGTTTCGCGCGCCATGATTCCTACGATAAGGAAAGCGCCAACATGTCTGATTGCAATGTGCCATCGCAAGAGAATGCGTTTGCGTTTTTGACGAATTTTGAGAAGGAAACCTGGCGTCAACGAGTAAGTCCCTGTATTTAACCTCGTGCATGGGTATATGTCAAAGAGAAGCAGGGTAGACATACATTAGAGTGGGCCAATACTTTTTCAAAGACATTGTTTTTTACGAGAGATCCCGAGGCGTGAAAGACGTGGGTTCTTACTTTAAATAATAATTCATGCATTAATAATAATATAATCATCATCATCATCATCATCATCATCATCATCATCATCATCATCATCATCATAATAATAATAATAATAATAATGATAATAATAATAATAATAATAATAATAACAACAAGGATAACAAGGATAACAATGATGAAGATAATAATAATTCCACCCAAGATAGCTAATATCTATGCTCTACGGCATGCTCTATGTGCTATTATTACCCCAGCAGATCCTAAACCAAGACTCGGGAACATTCTCGGCCTCCTAGACAGCATACAGTGGAAGTTGCGGATTACACGCGCGAAAACCGAAAACACTAATAAACTGACAAGATCTTTCGAGGTCTAGAGCTGAGTACCCATTCTCACCAGGGTCACGTGGGGACATTTGGTGTAAAGTGCCTTTCCCAAGGGCACAACGTCGGGCCACTGACAGGATCTGTACCCACGTCTTTATGGTTGAGAGTTCGAGAGCCGATCCGCCAGACCACCGACGCCTGAAAAGCAGAAGAGTTGGAATGTTATTTGTTATCAATAAAGGGGATTGTATATGTCGTAGTTCTCGTCATTTTGTTGAAAAATAATGTTACTTATCCCAAGGAGTCGCACCGACGATGAAAAGGTTTCGTCGGGAAGGACTCTATGATTTTTAGGAAAGGTTCTGGGTCCTATTTTGTTCCCTTCATATGGGTAATGAGTAAGTGCTTGGCAGTTGACAGGAACGAAAGCTGAGCGAATTATATAGGCATCAGCAGCATTATACTCTAACTGTGCAACTGGAAGAAATAGTTGTTTTTAACTTTATCCATAATACAACCACAATAATTTGCCGGGCCGATCAGCATATCCTCTTAAGGCCGTTCCCAGAGTGGCTCTGTAGGTCTGACCTGTAGCTCGCCTGGCGCCTGGCGCACGCCGTGTGCGTGTCAGCACAGCCGCACTGTGGGTTTGCGCCTGTATCTCAGCGAGCGCGAGGCACACTCGCTGCGTCTCAGCACAACCGTACTGCGTGTTCACGTGTGTGTATGTGCAACTGACGGGTCTGCCTTGCTATATTTAGGTACCGTGTAATCCAAGACCAATTATACCAAGACTCTTCTTTACGTCATGTGCCAAGTGCCTAAGACAACAGTCGAAACTAGGTCAACCTCTCGATTCGAAGTTTCAAAGTATGATAAAGTGCATTTCTGGGTGATTTTGTGGCCAAGTTTTGATGCTAGCACCAATATTTAATAGTAAAGCACCTAATAATACTTACTTCTTGTTGATTTTGATGATCTGTGAAGAGTTTTAGTTGAAAATAAACACGAAACGAGGCGACACATGTCCGCCATGTTTACAACACTGTTGAATAGCACGTCTGACGCATCGCGCAGCTCAGCTGACCAAAAACAGACGACACAGCGACGCTGCTTAAGCACACGATAATGTATACATTCATTTGCACGGCGCGAGCCAGGCGAGCTACAGGTCAGACCTACAGAGCCACTCTGGGACCGGCCTTATAAAAACCAGAAATCAGCTCCGCTACAAAATAAAGAGTATAAAAGTATTGTTGTTAAATCTTTTTTCTTCTTCTCATCATATATTCAGAATTGATGGGTTTTTTCTGCGTGCTTGAAAAGATTCAAGAAATCGGCTATTGGTTAGTATAACCATCGGTATGTGAATAAAGCTCAACAACTCTGTAGGTCTCTTGCAGGACAGGAAGAAGAGGAAGGGGAGGGGGTCTGAACTGGCTTGTAGAGGGAACGACTGTTAAGTCTTAGAAAAAAAAGTATAATGCAGTAATACAGTTAGACATTGCAATATCTTGAATGTGTACATAAGATTTCCGAATTGAATTTTATATGATTTCATGGCTAATTTAAAGTCGATGTGCACAAAACGTGTGTGTTGGACTCCAGCTTGGGGAGTAATATAATTTATTGTTATCGAGTATCTAAGTCTTTCTGTTTGGAAATTGTATCCTACTGCACTTGAGTTATCCTTGACAGACTGGGTCGAAACATCAGACCTTCTAAAAGAATTCTAACGGATTTAAGTTGATTGGACGATAAAAATTACTAGTATTTACAATCCACCCCAAGCTATACTTCAGAGCTCAAGGAACAAGATGCGTTGTCGTAGTGTACAGTAAGTTGTAAGCAGCCACACATCCAATGTGTATTTTCCCAATGTGAAAAAATGAGCCCACTGTGTCTTTATAAGCCGATCTAGTGTAACATTTTGTGCTCTTTCTTCTGGAGTATCCAGCAAGATGTTTCGTAATATCCCTGTGTGAAGCTAGGTGTTGTTTCTCGAAGTTATCTTATCTCGCACCCACAAACACAATTAGTCTGATTCTGACCTTTGTTTTTGGAACGCTATGGAGCGATATTTTAAAATTTCGTAAAACAGAATAGAAGGCTAATCCTTTTCGGAGCCTGTGATCATGAAACTGACATTTCACATTGTTTTGAAACGGAAAAGGAATTGGCCTTTTCAGTTTGTTGTTACGAAAGTGAATTCCTCGCAACGTGTTCTATGTTGTTTATAGATCTATCTGAACAAGCTCTTAACGAAAAGGCATGCAATTAATCTATGTAGATCTATTCACTTTCGGCAGGAAGAAGAGGCGCGAAATTCGGAAGTAGTTACAGATTCCATGCAGTGTTTGGTCAATAGGTATGTGTCTCTTTGTATTTGTAAGCGTGAGCGCCCGCGCTGTGTGTGTGTGTGTGTGTGTGTGTGTGTGTGTGTGTGAGTGTGTGTGTGTGTGAGAGAGAGAGAGAGAGAGAGAGAGAGAGAGAGAGAGAGAGATTGAGTGCGAGAGAGAAAGAAAGAGAAAGAGAGAGAGAGAGAGAGAGAGAGAGAGAGAGTGTGTGTGTGGGTGTGTGTGGGTGTGTGCGTGTGTATGTGTGTGTGTGTGTGTGTGTGTGTGTGTGTGTGTGTGTGCATGTGAGTGTATGAATGTGTATGTGTTTGTGTGTGTGTTTGCTTATCTATATTTCTACGTTTGTGTGCTTGCTTATGGCTTAAGCGTCTATTTCTCTGTTATTGGGAGGATCAGTTGCTCCAGCTATGTGAAAAAGCTCAACAGCTTTCACTAGAGATTCCAGACAAAGATTCTCGGAATAACATGGAAAGCCAAGATTGCTCACTAACAGACACTGGAAAGTCCATAAGATCCTAAGGTATTTTTGCAACCAATGCTCATGGCTAGAACGCCTTTTGCGCATGAAAGATAAAAGACTACAAAACTATTTCCGCTAAGGAGAAAGTCTCCAAATTAAAAGCGTGGAAAATAGGTCGATCTCAACTTAGATACAAATTTTGCTGCTAGAGGGAAATTACCTTTGCCTTAATTAACTAAGATCAACTTCTGAACCTCGAAACAGATAATAGAAAATCGTACACAAAGAAAAATTGAAGGTCAGCCCTTAATAAGGAGACCCAAAAAAATTCGCAACATGCGTAACGTTAGTCATTTCTTGCATGTCAACATATTGTAGTACCCTGACCTTATCAGCCTAATTAGCTTGATGCGCTGTCATCACGAAATGAACGTAAACATCAGCACAAACACTGTTGTCTGTTGTGGCTGAACTGGGCCTACCTACCAGTTATTTGTCCAGCCACTCTGTCTTTGTCAGTCTGTTTATTTACCAGTCCATCGTTCGCCATATTGTTTGCTGATCGATATGACTGTTTGTCTGTACTTCTTTTGTGGCTGCTGTCAGTCTGAACAATGTTCTTTCTTCAACTCCCGACTGTAATCACCCTGCTGGAGACATCCTCAGTGTGCCCGCTGTTTGTCCTGAGCCCTTAATGGCAGCTTTCCCGTCGTTCTTCCATTGTTATGACGTGGTCTACAACATACGCTGCTCTCTGCTGTCCACCCTACTTTCTTTTGTTTTGTCAAGACTCCAGATAGTACGGCTGGTTTACTTGCCCACCCAGTCGTAACATGACCATGCTGTGAACTATGCTTGATTTCCTTGAGTATTCCAAGACTTTCTTTCGCAGTAGCGCGCTTTGATCGCACTTGCTTCTCCGCAAGTGTTTAGTTATTATCTCTGAAAATAGAAATATTGGCAAAAACGTTTTCACGTTTTCGTTGTTTTGCGATTGTTCTGTGTGGCAAATCTTTCCGAGTGTTTCTATTTCTAGTGTTCATCAAAATGAGCCCGTAAAGCTGGATTATATTGTTCCAAGCTACATGATATGCCTTGAAAAGACACGAAATAACCTTCCAGCATGACGATATTATGGCCTTTTATAAGGGACAAACAATAAAGTGCATTCTTAATATCCCTTGTATTACGTTATTTGCTAATTGTCTGCACTTTTTCTATTATTTTTGATCTCCCCCACCCTCTCTCTCACTCTCTCGTTCTGTTTGTGTCTCTCTGTATGACGTGAGTGGGTTTATGTGTGTGTGTGTGTGTGTGTGTGTGTGTGTGTGTGTGTGTGTGTGTGTGTCCTTCTCACACGTACCCACACAAACACACAAAACCACACACAAACACACAAACATACATGTATAAAAACAAAGAAATACAGAATCTCTCCAGATTGAGAAACCCTCCTTGCTTGTGTTAGATAATGTTGAACCATTCAGTTCACTAAGACAAGTGAACGGGCGCGGGGAGCGGGGGGGGGGAGGGAGTCTGTGTCTCATTGCACAATATCCTGATTGCCCTCAGTAGGAAAATAGCTGTCCGTATAGTCCTGCCATATTATTACAGACCAATGCTGTTCCGCCCGTGCGCCCGTGCCCCGTTTCAGCCTTATTTTCTATCTGACCGAGTCTCGTCAGTCTCCCCCCAACGTACTCTTATGTCTTTGTCCGTCGAACTGCCTCTGTGACTGTTTCAATCTTTGTCTGCCTACTACTTCGTGCTCCTTTTCGTTCCTGTTCTCTCTCTCTCTCTTTTTCTCTCTCTCCTTCTCTCCCTCTCTCTCTCTCTCTCTCTCTCTCTCTCTCTCTCTCTCTCTCTCTCTCTCTCTCTCTCTCTCTCTCTCTCTCTCTCTCTCTCTCTCTCTCTCTCTCTCCCTCTTCTCTGTGATTCTTTCTCTCATTCTCTCCCTGTCTCCCTTTTTATCTAGACTTGCACCCCCCCCCCCCCCCATCACACAGTAATATTTCTTTTCTCCTCTTCTATCTCCCTTTCTCTGTCTGTCCGTTTGTCGGTTTGTCTGTCTGACTGTCTGTCTGACTGTCTGACTGTCTCTCATTTCTCTTTCTATGTCTCTCTCCCTCCCTCCCTCCCTCCCTCCTCCCTCCTCCCTTCTCCCTCCTGCTCCTCTGTCTCTCTCTGTCTCTGTCTCTCTCTCTCGTTCTTTCTCTCTCTCTCTCTCTCTATCACTCTTTTATTCTCTCTCTGTCTCCCAATCTCCTCCCTCCCTTTTCGTTTTGAAAATATCGACTTAAGTACATTTATTTCAAAATCACCAGATTATTTGGTGTAGCGTTCCGGCAGAATTTTGATTGAGTAACTCGGTCTTTCTGAATGGCGTTGTATACCTTACAGTGCGCCATATAAATGATCTGCTTGTAGTTTTTATGCTGACTATCAGTTAGCAACATAATTTTCTTGACAGAAGTTTAACTCTATTCTAAGAAAGAGACGTAATTTATTTGTACTCGTGGGCAGAGACTAAAACATTTGTTGAAGAAGCTGCTATTCCTTTCTTTATAAACTCATGGGCTTTTAAGACCAAAAACTGTCAATATTTTAGGTCTTTTTGAATTTAAAAAAAAATTACGTTTCAACATGTAGATATCTGAAGTCACTCGGCAGTCACTGGGATTAACTGCGATTACTCATTAAGGGTCAGCTCACATAGACCGAGTAAACAGTTTTTTTCTCTTTGAAGAAAATTATCAGCTTGCTGAAGAGGTCATCACATTAATGAAGACCTTGATTATGATTTACAGCACGAGTGTCGTCTTTCTACATTGTCAGTTCATAGATAGTTTATCGACTACTTAGTGACGAAAAGAATGAGGTCACGTGTGACGATTTTTTTAGATGAAAAAGCTAAAAATAGGAGACGTAAAATCGCGATTTTCTTTTAAAGATGAAGGTGGGCTGTGTAACAAATTGTCTCGGGATTATCCTGATATAAAGGCTTCTTTAAAAAAAATAACTGAGAATATATATTGCAGTTCTAAGCATTTTTTTTTCGGAAGGAGTTGTTTTCTTTTTAGCTTACCACCACCTTACTCATGACTGGCGCCTGTGGCATTATGGTTAGTCTTTTCGTTGTTGTAAGTAGAGGAAGGTAGTCGGTTTCCTGGTATTGAAGTAATTTTATAGAGTATTTACGAGTACGTTAGTCTGCTGGGCAGGGGTATTCCACATACTATTCAGTCTGGATCGGTGTTGATAAAACAGTTCGAAGCAACCCGCTCGCTAATTGATCTCTGAGAGAGTAAACTACGATATTTCACAAGCATGATCATTGAGAGCTGTAGACTGTACTAATGAAAATAAATACGAAACGCTCATCCGTTACCACCGTCATTGATAAATGTATTGATTATTAGCCTACGAGATTTTCTGATTGCAACAAACTGTTTATAATTCCAATACTGGTCCTTTGATTATTCCTAATTATTGTCCTTGTGGATTAAGACATCAGAACTCACATCAGTATCAAGCTGAAACCAACCATTGATACAAATGCATAAACTAACGTCTTATCCTAGGGGCATTTTAGTTAATTGTTTAAAGTCCTATACACACACCAGCGTAAATAACCGATTTAGACTATACTGTCAGCATTGCGTTCTTTTGTGTTTGCACTCCAAGAACAACACGATTTCATGTGCTGCGAGGGCTAAGGCAGACTGATGTTTTGTACTACCCATGTGTTTTTCCAATGTCTCTCAACTATAGCATCTTTATACATGTAGTTGGGCTCTCAGCAGTTTGTAAACTTTCCCTGACGTCTCATGATTAATGCCTGAGTACGTGTATTCACCCCAGTGTGTAAACATTAACCAGGAAATAAAGGACTTTCTAAATCCCACAGATTCTATGCGACACGGTTTTCGTTTTACCACAACACGCAGAGTCTTTTGTTAGAGGAGAAGCCTGCTGTGACACTTTGCGATGATCACTGATAGCAGTTTTTGCAGCAAATTTGTACAGACATCTGTTATTTCAATGTTTATGTAATCTGTAGCGTGACAGGCTTCAAGTAATGTCATAGTTACAGGAGCGTTCCATGTCCTTGTGTCCTTGAAGGCTGAGTGCTGACGCGTCGTCTCATTACCTCTCATGGAGGGGCTGTTCACTCCAGTTTAAGTAAAAGTTCAGACGCGCTATCTGGTGTTGAGAGGCAGCGGGCTCAAGGCATAAAAGGAGAGGGGGGGGGGGGCTTACAGAAAGCCGATTTTCTATGTCGGTGGCCGATGAGTTCAACGCTAGGACTCGTAACCGTACGTTCGTGGGTTCGAATCCCGCCAGAGAACTGATTTTGTGTCCTCGGGAAAGGGATTTTACAAGAATTTTCCTAACTTCGTCCGGGGCGGAATGGGTATCTGGTTATAGGCAGCGGAAGATCTTGTCATCATGTAGATGTTTGAGAACTCACTCAGCTGCGTGCGCTGTATGCTTCCTGGAAAACCGAGAATATTCTTAAGTGTTCTTGTGGCTGCTGGGGTAATAACATGGTGTAAAACTCATAGAGCTGGCTGTTGAGCGGGGATAATATACTTTACAAATGCTATTTATTATTATTATCTTTATTATCATTGTTATCATTATTATCATCATCATCATCATCAGCATTATTATTATTATTATTATTATTATTATTATTATTATTATTATTATCATTATTATTATTAATATTATTATTATTATTTTTATTATTATCATCATCATCATCATTATGTCATCAATATTTTCCTTCACAAATTTACCTCCGCGTCACTTGTCAAATTAAATCTCTACGTTTTGGGGTGGGTGAACCAAGAATTATTTTTTTTAAGTACCTCTCCAACAGAATGCAACGTGTGGGTTCGACGTGTTAGGTTGTGGTCTGTGACACACAACTCTGATCAACGTTCAAAAGTGTGTGACAGAAACTGTTGTTTATCACAGCCCCGGCCGGGTGGTTAGTTGGTTGAATGAATACAAACTTGTTGAAGGGAATCTAGAAGTGCCGTCTATGGAAACAATCGCACGAATGAAGGAAATAATTATAGCTGTGTGTATTTTCTTCAACAGAGGCGCCAGAGACTCCCTTGGTGGGCCTGTCTTTCCGATCTGTCGTTGCTGTAACCCATGACATAAACTGGGCTGCAGTCTCGGTTTGTTTTGTTAGTTTGTTTAGTTGATTTTTTTGATTTTTAAATATTTTTTTTGCTTTTTAAATGTAGCATCGACACAATTCAGGCCATTTTACAGGTTGTCGGTGCCAACCAGGTCTGAGAAGGATGCAACATCTCAGTAAAGAGACAGAGATCCTTGATAGAGATCGTCCCCACTTGGGAATCGAACTTGGGTCTCCTGCGTGCTACAGATAATTGTCTAACCGCTTTACAACAGGCGGTGGTTAGCAGTCTGTGGGGAACCTAACATTTCAACCCGGTACCGATTGTCAAGCATCCTTTTCCACCGGGATGAACTGAAAACAAAAGGGTGCTTTATCTTTCCTTGGTATACAACGAACTACCTGACGTGACGGCGACTGGAAGATTAAACTTTGTTTTGTCATTGAAAGTCCTCCGCGTGAGCGCCAGACAAGAGGGCTCCTATGATATGACTTACTCAACAAAAATTGCATATACACAAGCGTGGTGGACTTGCCGGTGGCTTTGACCGCTACGCTTGGAAGACTCTATATGGAGTCTATGAGCGGCAGCAGATATATACAGGCATGACCATGTTTTCTTTGGCATTACGTGTGCGTGACGGGGTAGTTGATGAGACGTGAAGCGCACATGTCCTGATAATGCGTCTGTCGTGTAAAAGATATAGTGTCGTTGTCTCACACCCTGACAGTAATCCTTGTTTCCGGCACAGGCATTTCCCAGATTATTAGATGTGGTAGCTACACAAGAAAAAAATGTGCAATATCTTTGGGATTTAATTGTCTCTTTTGTGTATTTTTCGTCCCAGTTGTTTTATTGCATGTCTACTATTTAATTGCTAACACTTTTAGACCTTGCTAATTTGACAGGAGGTGAACGTTAACATCTGAAAAGTAGAACATAAATAGTTCCCTGTCTGAAGACGTCGGACCAAAATCAGCAAAGCGTTTCATATTTGAACAACTATGTTCTTCTCATAAGCAGGAAGTGGGAAAAAGTAACGCACCAATGCAGACGGCGACGATTTCTCCGTGTTGACAGTAGAGTAGAATACCACAGACAACTGACAATAAATGAATGACAGATGACCAGTCCCTTTAGCTGTTTTGAAAAACACTCTATCCTAGCCCCCCCACCCCTCCCTTTTCGTATGTGTGTGTTTGTGTGTGTGTGTGTGTGTGTGTGTGTGTGTGTGTGTGTGTATGTGT
>NW_004797378.1:768840-772779 GCF_000002075.1 Aplysia californica | reverse complement strand
GGGGGGTTCTGCCTCCCATTTCTTCGGTTGGTACTGTCATTTTTACTTGTTTAAAATCTAGTTAGTAAATATATTATTGTTGCATTATAATATACCAAATGCTGATTCTTCGTTAGGTCTGTACTGGTCTTATGCTGAATTGACTTATCAATATTGGCCCTGGTTCTTTCTAATCTTTCTCATCTTTTAGTTTTAGGCAGTTTCAATGGCTCTTAACCCTGTTGATTCCACATTTTTGAAAATAGAAATAAAGTTGGAAATTCAACCAATTAAAAAACGACAACGTCAACTTTGTTGAAAGTTTAGTATATTTTCGTCCATCAAAATTAGAATACTTTTTGCCTTCCTTCATCATCATTGTTTTTATTGCCTTTTTCACCCTTCCTCACTGTATAGGCCACACACAAACTTACAATTTACCTTTAAATCCTGGATAGCCTTTGGCAAATATTCCTTGTTTTCCCACTTTACTGAACATCATCGGCCTTGTCTACTCTCCTCCATTGGTCCTGCTGGTGCAGAAGCTCCCCTGTCTTCAGAGACGAAAAGACGAAACGTGTTTGTTTGTGTTTCAGTAATTTTTAAAAAAAAAGAATACTTTCACAGGGTTGGGTAGTTGTTGGCCCTCTGCCAATTTGTTCTTTCCGGGAGACCAGACATACGCACCTTTAGTGGCCTCTAACGACACGCAGTATCACGCCAGGCGTTATTCTTTGCTCCCCAATGGTTAAATTATGGGGGATCTCACCTCCAGGGGAGTTTATCTTCCTTGAGTACGTGGAATTGTTCGACCATTGTTTGCAGACCTTAAGGCGGTGTCTTAGGTAATTCCCCTGTACTGCATTGCTTGGTGCTATTCTGTTCAACGTCAGTATCTTTTTGAAAAGAAGTAAATTAGACAGACAGACAGACAGACCTGACAGACAGACAGACAGACAGGGAAAGAGAGAGGAGAAAGAGAGGTAGACATAATGAGAAAGATATAAATATATATTATATATACAGAGAGAGAGAGAGAAAGACAGAGACAGAGAGAGGGGGGGGGGCGTAGAAAACTGGGCCTGGAAGCTGCCAATAGAGCAGTGAGATGTCTTTGTATATCATGACGTTCAGAAAATTTGTAATATCCAGTTCAACTTACCAGCGTTGTGTTACATATCGTCACCTGCGTACTCGATCGATTCAGACGCACTGGCTAGAAGAGATTTACAGTACCTTGTCTCACACTGCTAGTGTGGACTATTCCTTATCTGCTTAGATGGGCCAAGATATGTAATTTCTGTCTTTTGGGGTGTTTCCGCATGCTGTTGCTATCGTTTTCGTTTTTAGCTACTTTTTGTTTTGTTTTGTACTAAAGCTGGGCTGTTATTATTTTGGGTTCGGGTTTTTGTTTTTGTTCGTTGTTTGTTTTGCTATCTCGTTTAATTCTGTTATTTTGTGTGTATATAAGTGTGTGTATGTCTGTGTGCGTGTGTGTGTGTTTGTGTGTGTGTGTTTGTGTGTGTGTGTGTGTGTGTGTGTGTGTGTGTGTGTGTGTGTTTGTGTGTGTGTGTGTGTGTATGTGTGTGTGTGTGCTTTAGGGAGCACTGGCATGGTTCACATTGCCTTCTGCTCTAATTCCTCTTGAGGAGCAAAACCTCAATAATTGGTCATGATTTTTATGTTCGTAATTATCTTTATTATCATTGTTACTTCTGTTGTTGCAATTGTTTTTGTTGTTAATCATGAATTCATCAACATTATCGTTCCTCGCGTGATTATGTTTTTGCCCTGTCGCTGCTTTAGTTATTATGTACCCTCGCTTATTTTCTTCTTGATGAGGCAGACCATTCAAGGAAGATTTGAAGAAGACCCAAGCTTAGTCTAAGCTGCGTTTGTCTTACACAATCGGTAAGGTCAGAAGAAAGCAGTTTTAAAGTACACTCTGAACTATAAAATAACCGTATCGTAAGTTTCAGAACTTCATTCCGTGATATCAAAAGTTGATTCCTCGTGTGTAAGATTTTGACCATTTGAAGTGACACAACCGATAACGTGACACCGGAACTATTCTTTATTCATCTGTAATAGGAGAGGAGAGAGAAACGCCATTCAAATGTGAACATAGGTCTATTTTTGCAGTCTATAAAGTTTATACTATTATATACTTGCACTTTATATATGTCTACGGAGCTATCCGTTTACTGTTTACAACCTATCTTTGCAACTTCTATAAAGCTATCTCAGCAGCGTCTACGAAGTATGAAGCTAACCTTTCACGATCTACAAACTACCTCTCCACCGCCTATAAAGTACATGTCTAAAACTATACTCACAAAGTGCCTGTGCACCGTCTATGAAGCATGAAGCTATCTGTTCATCGTTTGTGGAGTTATCTTTGCACCGTCTATGGAACTATCTTTGCACCTTCCACAATGCTATCTTTGCTGTGTAATGAAAGAGGAAGGAGAACCACAACTGAGGGGTCTTTGTTAAATTTCTTGATCAAGATTTTTCATTCAATTGGTTGAAAATAGCCCATCAATTTTAAGCGTTGGACGGTAATCGTTTATTTGATTCGTCTTACCAGCCTAATCCGACAGACATGTTGGATCCAATCATCACCAAGTCTCAGACAAGGCGTCACCGACATAGAGATCTAAGTGTTGCCTGCCCGCTCTTATGACCTTATGCGGTTGAGAGCGCCCTAAAACTCTTACTAAACTAATTAAGCTAAGTTTTGCCTACCAACTTACATTTCATTCTCGCTGGGAAGCAGTTAATGTTTCCAAGTCGCATTTGGGATATATTGGTAATAATATTTGCACGCCACACAGAGTATGCTGTAGACTTTGAATAAGCGCTTATAGCTGTAATTATTATTATTATCCGCGCCCTCACACCTGTGGATCGCTATCTCTATGCCAAGAATGTTCAGTCTTCTCAGTATTTAATTTCCTTAACTGTCAGCATGGCGGGGGCCTTCGCAGAACTCCGAAGAACTCCAAAGCTCAGACTAGCTCCTTATTATGTTGCTAAACTAAATCACATGTTAAAGCTATCAGAACATTAGATCTGTTAGCATTGTTCAACAAAGTGGAATGTTTCAAAACAAGTTGTACGCGTATAAAAAGCTAAAGCTGCAAGGATAACAATAATTCTTTTTTTGTTTGTTTGTTTTAAGGCTTTTCTTCAAACATTCTTTGTGAATTTCACATAAAAGTTGCAATGACCACAAGTTAACGGTCTTATTGTACTGGTTCTGTGATTTATCTTGTGAAACCTAGCACATTTTTCACAGTTTTAATGTTGTCATTAGCATCTAAATTTTGTCGTGTGAATAAACACCCTTTTATTCTGCATACGACAACTGTCAACCGTTCGGGTCAAACTGACATGTCAGCTTTCTCATTCGTTCCCTTGTCGCTTTCAGTAAACATAACGTTCTTGTGTTCTATAGCACACACCCGCGCAACCGGTTTAACTTCCACACAAAGATGAAAAAACATTTGGGTGGAAAAATCTTTTGTCAGGATATGCAAATGATACTGTGGTGTATTACAAAATATGCTGGTCGTAATTCGTTTTACTTGCAAAGCGAGAATGGCAAAAAAAGATCTTTTGAGTAAGTTAAGAAATCTGCTTTTCCCTTGTGCAGGGAATGTTTTTAAAGGACTTTCAAAGAATGAATAGACATGGAGAGAAGAAAATGAATCTGTCAGATTACAAGCGACAATAAGGTAACGGACGAAAAAGAATTTAGAACTTCATCTTGAAAACATTCTCTTTAATATTTTTTTCATAAGCCTTTTACCACTTGTATCTCTTAGGAAGTTTGATTTTGTGTTTTTCTGCTTGCAATTCTAATGTTTGCGTTACTGCAGGTTGTACCGTCTCTCTGTGACTCTCTGCCACCCACTCTCTCTCTCTCTCTTTGCCTCTCTCTCTCTCTCTCTCTCT